>NC_059427.1:1424816-1441402 GCF_021028975.2 Sphaerodactylus townsendi
TAATGTCTCTGTAGTAATGCATCGCTGACCCAGCAGCACCGTAGTAGAACGCTTGGCATGCCGGCGGACCTACGGCCTTCTGGTCGCACTGCACCCCCACTCCTCATCCCTCTATGAGTCACGGGTCATGAACTGTCTGGCTCAGTCACCGGGCATCCCGGACAAAGGGACAATGGTCTTGCCCCAGGTGAGGATTAGGCTCAGACGCTTACGCTCCTCTCCGCACGTAGCCGCTAGGTGAGATCATGCATCACATGATGATCTCCCGCTCTCCCGCTCTCCCGGACTCTCCCGTTCCGCCCTCCTACACGCCCCCATTAGAATCATAATAAAAGGTGCCAGGAACCAGCACGCGGGAGATTCGCTAGGAACACGGACCCCCGCGCTCCCGCTGCTGGCGATCTCCACCAGATGTTATCTCCGCGTCTCGTCTCGTTCTTGCGCTGACCACGCGTGCACGACTACAGGAGATGCCAACAGAATATGTCATATATGTATATAAGATGTATGGTATTTCAACATGATGGTATTTTCCATGGGCCTACATGATAGTACTCTCCACAGAGAATATTTTTGTGGTCCCTACCCCTTACTAGCGGGACTTCCATGGTTATAAACCTTGGTCACATATTCAGATTTAACACAATTCACTCATTTGCCCATTCTTCCCCAACTCACAACTGTGCCCACCTTACAGCTAGACCTGAGGGTCCCCCAGTCACTTACCCTGCTGCCACACTGCCAACAGGAGCCAATAGGAGTGCCAAGCACTCTGGGCCTGCCCCAGTGTCACACCCATGTTGTAAGTGGTGGGTGTGTTCTGGTCGGAAGTGGAGGAGCATTCAGTGGCAAGCAGTGGCAGTGAGCAGCAGTGGCGGGGGGCAGGGAGAGAAGCAGCCAGGGAGTGGGCATGGGGTGGGTGAGCTGCAGCTGCTTGCTCTTGGGGGGAGGGGGGAGGACAGCTCAGTATGCCCTCCACATGACACCTTAGCATGGGTCTGACCCCTCTAGCCCTCCCTAGGTCTGCTAATGGGGAAGAGAAACTCACAGCCATACACATGATATAAAAACAGGTAAGGAATTAATCATTTGAATAAAAATTGTCTTTGACGATGAAGAAAAATAACAGCATAGGGCCCCCATTTCCCCAGTGGGAGCAGGGAATTTCCCCAAATATATTCCTGGGGGAAAAAAAACTAGGGAGAAAAACACATAATAATTTGTGGTACCACATCACATCTGATAAAACAAACAAAACCACGGAACTGACATACGGTATATCTAGGAATCACTGGAAACTCCTAGAACTACCTGTGTCACTTTTGTTGCTGTTTTTTGACCAGAAGTGGCATGATGCCACACTGGTATGACCTCCCCCACCCCAATATCCCAACTACAACTTTCCTACCAGTTGCCACTGGCTTTAACTGGCAACCTAGATCAGCAGCGAAGACTCCAGGGGGAACATATAAGAAAATGGATTTCATCCTAATCTTAGTTTCACTTTCAGTGCAAATGAGGGTAAAAATGCCCCCACTGGATTTAGAGGATACACTGAAGTTTAGTTTCCACATCCTATAAAAAAATTACAATCCAGGAAGAGCCTGAAAAAAAAAAAACTGGGCAACCTGCCTCTATAAGGTTGATGAATATCCAGAGTATGGAATTGTAAAAGACAGAAAATGTAGTTCTATCATGTCCCCACGTTTCTTTGAGGTGATCTTGGAAACAGAGTATAAAAGGAATGAACCAACATATCCAGCTTTCCTGAACTAGCCACTGTATACCTACAACTCAACACATGAAGAAAAAAGCCATCTAACCAAGAATTTTGTTGCTAGCCCATCATATAAGTAATGTTTGATGCAATCTATAGAGAGCAGTGGCGTAGTGGTTAAGAGCAGGTGCAGTCTAATCTGGAAGAACCGGGTTTGATTCCCTTCTCTGCCGCTTGAGCTGTGGAGGCTTATCTGGGGAATTCAGGTTAGCCTGAGCACTCCCACACATGCCAGCTGGGTGACCGTGGGCTAGTCACAGCTTCTCGGAGCTCTGTCAGCCCCACCCAACTCACAGGGTGTTTGTTGTGAGGGGGCAAGGGCAAGGAGATTGTAAGCCCCTTTGAGTCTCCTACAGGAGAGAAAGGGGGGATATAAATCCAAACTCTCCTTCTTCTTCTTCTTCTAACCATATTGACATAACCTGGGCTGAACATAGACAAAAATATACATTCACTTCCATGGTCCAATACATTCATTGGATTTTAGTCCTAATACATAACCTCCCAACTATACTTGGGTGTCCTAATGTAGGTGTACAGATGTGAATGTATTTGTCTGTTTTTCAAACCAAGGAACAATCCACAAGGATAATGTGGGATCCCTTCGCATCCCCACGGAGCAATTCTATGAATAAAGAATGGGAATCTCTTATGCTGGTAAGGTCTTGGATCATGGCCACTGAAGTGCAGCTGTCTCTCTGAAACATGGGGAGGATGGAGGTGGAAACCGTTTAATAATGGCTTTTGGGGGGGGGGGGTTGTTGTTGTTTAATATGAAGTCTAGCTAAGTCGCAACAAAAGCCAGTCCAAAGTTTGACACACTTTTGGATGAGAACCATCCAACCTTCTACTTCGCACACTCTTATTTCATCATATTGCAGGCAACAATTAGCACACAATTAAGCAAATTGCCCGTAATTATGCCATTGCTGTTTTGCTTTTTTGTATTTTCCCAAAACAACACACACATGAATGCGTCACTGGCGGTGCCAGCATCGTGGCGTCGGCAGCCAGAAGTGCCTCTCAGTTGCTGAAGCATTTCTTATTAAACAGCTCCACTAGCAAACTGTAGTGTTATCCGCTCAGCAGGAACTTGCTCGAGTGATGCCAGGGACTGGCTTAAACTGCTCATGTCAGCCAATAGCTAATAAGAAATGTGCCGGTTCCTTGCTAGAGGTTGTACTCCTGTCGATGCGGGAAGCAAGGCCTAATGTGAGGAAATTATGGATCCGAATTACTCTGGTGGCCTCAAGTAGCCACTTGGGTAGCATAATTTAGCAGCGTTAGCTATGGAAGGGACCCAAAATGACAGTAAAAATGAAGAACAAAGTAAAAGTCATCTGTTAGTATAAGTCGGGTTTGCTTTAATGAGGTCACCACCAAGACGCTTTAATGTAGAACCCCCTAAAATGATTGCTGTTATAATATACTCTACCTTTTTTTTTTCATTTAATAATAAAATGCCTGTGGGAGCAGATTGCCATGAATATTTTAGTTTCTCCATATAAGTTTAAATAAATTTGAAGGGGAAAAATAGGAGTGTGATTAAAAGTTCCAAATCTTCGCAGCTCTTTAATCATAGACCAAGCAGAACGCATGTTAGTAGTTGACAGGATTCTTTTAACTTCCTGGCCTATTATAAAGAGCTCATTCTTTAAATTAAAAAAAAAAAAAACTAGGACAAGTGAACAAGTTTACATTAAGGAAAAAAGAAACCCGTTGGTTCAAAAGTTTGTGTTCCATTAATATACATTCCCATCTCAGCATTGGGCAATTCTGTTAAAGTTTCCTAGAAATAGCACACAATCAGGTCCCTTAGAATCTAATATTTCCCATGGGGATAACATGAAAACCATTTCTCACCCCACCCCCCTTGAATCCTTAAATATTTAAATACAAATGTGTAATGAGTGGTGCCATGTTATTTTACGGAGAAGTTGATCTACATCTCAAATCCTAAAGCATATGTAATCAGAGTGAAGGTGGCGTATTGTGCTAGATTTAAGGTATAAATAAAAACAGCTTTGGTTTAATATTTCATTAGCAGCCTCACTTTTGAACTGTTCCTTCTTAAAACATTGATAGGGGCTTCTTTTATTTAACAAGGCTTTATCAAGCAACACTACAACGGCTCGGGATGTGAAGCAAGATTATTTGGATGCAAATGGATGATATTTCAACAGCGATCTTTAAACCAATCAAATATTAAAAGGACAATTTTAAGGGTACCTCCCATAACTGGAAGATAGTCAAGATAATTTAAATGACCTTGTTAGAAAAGTTTTTTACACTTCATCACGCAGAAAGCTGTTAAGATGTATAGCGCTAATTGCCCATCTGAATAGGCTTTAAATATGTTGCAGATACATGAGTTGTCATCACCACAGATCAGCTCATGCTTAAAAATAAAAAATAAAAAATCTGATCTGCACTAGTCTCCCATCAAGAGATCCCCATCTTACATACAGACACAAAAGCCGTACAGTGGTTAGAGCCAGTGTGCTGTAGTGGTCAAGAGCAGGTGGACTCTAATCTGGAGAACTGGGTTTGATTTTTCACTCATCCACATGAATACTGCAGGCTAAACTTAGGCTAGTCACGGTTCTCTCAGAACTCTCTCAGCCCCACCTACCTCACAAGATGTCTGTTGTGGGGGGAGGAAGAGAAGGAGTTTGTAATCCACTTTGAGACTCCTCAAAGTTCAGAAAAGTGGGCTATAAATTCAAACTCTTCTTCTCTTCTTATACAATGATCCAGGAAACACAGGTTGAATTCCTCCCTCTGCCTGCATCACTGTTAAAATGTTTTAAAGTGCATCACTTTTAAAACATTTTAAAACTAGCTACTCTGTCTCAATCAGGGGCTCAGTGCCAGCCGCATGGTGGTAATGCTGGCATTTCTTTGCTACCATGCTCTATCACAAGCCTTTATTGGCATAAAATAAACATACAAAATCAGCATACAAAATTTGCCCATTATTGCTCACAATTATAGACACTGGAAAATTAAAATAATAAATACCAAAATATATACATTATCCTTCTGTAACTATAGGACATCTCTTCAGCTAAGTTAACTCAATTTAAACTGCCATCGGATACTGACAGAAGCTAGAAAAATTACTGCTGGCTATATGTGGTCATAATACATAGACTTTGGTTGGTATTCATCTAGACTTACGTCTATTATTGTTAGCAGAAATTTTGCTACATTCTCACACACTGTGGGATCCATGTTGTTCAAAAGCATAGGTATCTTAAGAGCATCAGTTAGATTGTTATACAGAAATGGGATAAGTGCAGATTGTGACATTCTGCTTTTTGCAAACCTTACACAATGAAAGAGGGTATGATCGAGTGTCTCCACCTGACCCATATTGCATGGACATAGCCTCCTCTGTTTATCAATTTGTTGATATCTGCCATAGAGCAGCATAGAAGGCGCATTAGATTGAATCTGGCCAGTGTTAAAAGCTCTTCTTAATTTAGGGTTGGTGATCCACTGTAAAATAATTGGCCATGTGTCCTTGTTCACAATTGGAATAAGCAGGGTCAGGGGGGAACATGCTTTCCTCGCAGCTGTTATCATATCCCGATACTCTTGTTCTAATAGCTTAGTTTTCAAGCAGCTATATGCTTCTGATAGGGAAAGAGGGACTAACGACTCTAATGAAAAGCCAAGAGTGTTGATTTTTTCCCCAACTAGTTTCAGCCACCTAGAATTTGCATAGTTAGTCGGAAAGCATGAGGTGCAACAAACTGGAGTGATCCCTTGTAATAGTGGATAATGTAGGCCAGTATCTGCTGACAAATTCTCATTGTGGCTATCGGTGGGATATGATATTCGTCTGAAGTTCAAAACATAGGGCTGCATATGAAGCACAATTTGGTAAGCCCATAATTTTGTGGAAGAATCGGGGCTGGGCTGTGTTTATATCTCTGTTTATAGCTCTGATCCAAATAGGTGCTCCATAGAGGAGCTGAGAGTCGCATTTAGCATTGAACACCTTCAATGCGGATAGTATTTACCGGTGGCCCACAGTGAAAAAGAACCGCTGACTCGCTAGTGCACTGTTGTTAGCTGCAGCGAAAAGCTAATTTCCTGCTGTACTGCCCAATTAAGGTTGCAAGTAAGAGTTATGCCCAAATATTTGAACTGGTTAACTTGTTCTATGGGTCTGTTATTGATGGTCCATGTATGACTAGGGGGGGGTCTTCTAGCTTAAGACCATTATTTTGGTTTTTTCATAGCCATCACTTACCAGCTCCGTTCCTCCTTGCACAATATCTCAGCACAGCAATTTAAGAGATCGAAAGTGGAGTATTTTCAACCTTAGTGTGGGAAAGAAGAACGGTGTCGCTAGCATACAGTAACGCTGGGCACGTATTTAGTGCTTAGTTTGGGAACATGCCCATTGGCCTTGTGGAGGGATGGCACTAGATCACTAAGGAATATATTAAACAAAGTGGGGGCTAATGTACAGCCTTGTTTGACCCCTCTGGTTGTATTGATATTTTCTGTGAGCCAACCTTTTGTTAAGGCTCTTATTCTGCAAGTAGCTAGTGCAAGTGTGTAGCTGTTTTATAAGCAAACAGTAGTCTGGGGTCCATGTGTAACGCCGTCAATTTTCTCCACAGTAGGGCTCTAGATATGGAGTCAAATGCCCCTTTTAAATCCAGGAAGGCTGCAAACAGTTTACGGTTATTAAGTGAGTTATACTTTTGGTAGCTAAGTGTATAAAACTGTTACATGATCCAGTGTTGATTTATTTTTAGTGAATCCAATTTGCTCCTGTCCTATTACTTCTACTCTGTTTGACCTAATCTCTCCACTCTCCTATGAGTAGTAGTTTTGTATATAGTTTGCCAATTACAGATACCAGGCTTATAGGAATCTATAGTTTGAAGGATTAGTAACATCACCCTTTTTGTAGACACAACTATAGACGCCAGCCACATCTTTGGGATGCGGCCCGTGTTATTTACATGGGTAAATAAGGAAGCCAGAGTTGTAGCCCACCACTCGGGTGAGGATTTAAGTATTTCTGGTATTATTGCATCAGGACCTGGGGCCTTACCGCTTTTCAAACCACTGATTAGTTTACTCACTTCTTGAGGATTAACCTCAGGCCAATCTGGTGCTACCATGCTGCTTCTCCACGAGCCCAGCATCTCCACTGCTCCTGCTGGGTGGGAGAGAACGTGGAATGCTGGTAGTCTCAGGTCTCACCCTACAGAGGAGAGGAGTGACTGCCTCAAGGTGTAACAAGCTGACAGTTTCTGCCTGAACTGAAGCATCAGGAGCAAGCCCATCAGCTGAGTTCCCTCAGTTCTGGGGTTCTAGGTTCACAGTAGCAGTGCTCGGAGTCACCTGAGCCTTCTGATCTTCCCTAGCTCCTCCTGTTTATCCTCTGATGAGCCTGTTCTTGAGTCTATATGTGGCCCATGGGAATAGAGAGGGATGGACAGGGAAGGTGCCTTTTCTTGCTTGTAAACACCCTTAGACCAAAGTTCCCCTGGAAAACAGCCTAGTCATCAGCTGCCACCACCATCTCCTGAGAATGTCTAGTCTGCCCCACTAAGAACATGACTATACATATCTGGCCATTTGGCATGTACCCCTTGTTTTCAGTCATCAGAGGAAACTAGGGTCCGTAGGAGGTTTGGTAAGGTTAAAGACTCCTCTGGCATCTTGTTACTTCAAGGAATTCAGCACATGCTTTGAGGAACCTGCTACAGTTTATGTAACATGTGTTTAGCTGAGTTAGTTCAGTGTTATTACTTTTTATTTGGAAATTTCTGTGCTGTTTTACCTTTTCCCTGTATTTTGTTGTGCCCTCTTTGAAACCAGCCATTTCTTTCATTCTTTCCCTCTCTCCTTGAAAATAAACTTTTAAAAAAGACCTATTTGTATTTTCTACTTTTATACTGCAAGCTGATAAATAACACTTTGTATTTTGTATGGGATAGTTCTATTAATCTCTTCCCCATGTTCTGAACCTCACAGATGCTACATAGTTTTTTTATAGGGCATTTTCTAGGGTTTCTACCTAGTTATTTTGTGGTTGCTCTAGTATTATACTAGAAATATGCCTTCTGAGCAGGTCAGACTAGATGTTCTCAGGAGGTAACTGAATGGTAGCAGCTGGTTACAAGGATGCTTTCCAGAAAACCCTTTGTGTATTCTGGAAAGCATCCTTGTAACCAGCTGCTACCATTCAGTTACTGGAAATATGTCTTCTGAGCAGGTCAGACTAGATGTTCTCAGGAGGTAACTGAATGGTAGCAGCTGGTTACAAGGATGCTTTCCAGAAAACCCTTTGTGTAAAGAAGTTTATCAGCAAGCAAAAGCACCTCTGTCCCTTTCTTCCATAACAAGGAATCAAAACACAATGATCAGGTTTGCCACTGGGGCGACTCAAATCACTACACATTTTCCCCACTACCTCACATAGTACCCATCACTCCCCTTTCCTTCCTTATGATCCTTTTCAGACATTTCCTACTCTACCTTTACAAACTTCAAATCCAACAACAACAGATAGGATTCCAAATTTTCCTAAATCAGATATCACCCCCCCAAATTCCACAATCAAAGATAGTATCCTAAAATTGGCCCAGTGACAGAAATGATCAAAAATTGCACCAGTAAGATTTCACCACATGGTAAATGTGCAAAGAAAAATGGGATAAGCCAACATCCCTGCAAGGAAGAAATTAGGTTCAATCTGGACCCTATGCAAAGGAATGCATTCAACATTTTGAACAGGTAATGTATACAGTGCTTTTTATTCTTCTAATGATAATTTAAAAAATATCTAGAATTGCAGCAACCACCATCATGAGTGTATGGAACATTAACACGTGCAAATGAAAAGTTTTCTTCATGCAATCCGATCCATGCTGGTAGGGGTGCACAGACAAAAGGATTCTACCCTTTGAAAGCTGAGTTCTTAGCTGACAGCCATCTTCAGTCTTACAAAATTTCTCATACATACATATTGCCGAGTGGTTTGCTCTAGATCAGTGGTGGCGAACCTTTGGCACTCCAGATGTTATGAACTACAATTCCCAATTGGCCATGCTGGTAATGATGGGAATTCAGAACTATAACATCTGGAGTGCTGCAAGGTTCACACCACGGCTCTAGATCAAAAACTAATATTTAATGACAGTTTAGCAACCCAGCTTAACTCAACCTTGTCAGATCTCAGAAGCTAAGCAGGTCAGCCCTGACTACCATTTGGCTGAGAACCTCTAAGGAATACCAGTGCTGTGAAACAGAGGTGGGAAATGGCAGGAAATGGCAAACCTCCTTTGAATGTCTCTTGCCTTAAAAACCTTACGGAGTCACCATAAGTCAGCTGTGACTTGAAAGCACCTTGAACTTGAGAGCACTTTTGACTACCACAAGATTATCAGCAACAACCACAAGGACAACTGTGTTGTCTGCAGCTGCAATGGGTACAGCATTGGTGCTCCCCTTTCTTCAAATTCACCTCTGTTGTGATGCTTTAATGTTTACTTTGACTCTGAGAAAGCTAAAAATCAAAATAAACAGGTCTGTGGCATCCCAACAGGGTTTACCAGCATTAAAAAATGACACGTGCAGGTGGCCAAACAAAGATTAACGCACACTAAAAACTTCCCTTGTTGGACAAAGTCATATAATTTGCATTAAATTTCCCAATATTGGCAAATTACACAGTCTTGCCACCAGGAAATGCGTTTGTAGTTTCCTGGGGATGCAACCTGCTGTTTAGATTAAAGAAAGCCTGGAGCAGAAATAATGACTTTTGCTTTCTCAGTGGCTTGTCAAGTGGACTCCAATCTGGCTATTTCAGAAAAGGCATACAAAGTTGGCACTTTGGAAGGAAAACAAAGGCTAATTAACTGAAAGCTGCTTAACCAAATTAAGGTAACTCTGGCCATTGTGGAAAGACATTTATATCCCCTTTAACAATTGCAATGATTATTCCACTCCCTCATTAACCAAGCATATAAGAGCCAATTAGCACCAATTAAACAGATGTGTATACACTTAAGTTCAATTATTTATTTAATCAAGAGTCACTGGCAACATGGTATGTGCTTTCAGTTAAATGAGAGCAGTTTCCACATGTAGATATGGGAGCTCTTAGTGATTATTCTTGTCAACTATGTTGAATGTGTGATAAAATCAGACTTAAGGAAGCAGTCTGTTTGTCATGTTGTGCAATCCTACAATTTCTCGAGGGAGCTTAGAAGAGCATACATGATATCTTCTCACCATTTCATCCTTACAAAAGTCCTGGGAGATACCTTATGCTAGTTTGAAAGGCCCAAGGTTACCCAGTGAGCTTCATGAGTGAGTAGACCTTGGAATTCAAGTCTCCTCAGTCCTAGTCTGACTCTCCAACCTTTTCATGGCTATTTATTTATTTCATTTCTAGTCTCACCTTTCAAAAGGTGGATTACAGAATATCAAGACACTGCAATCAGACAACACAAGATATCCAATAAGTAACACATACTTTTGCCTACTGTGTGTCGGGAAATACCTGAAGATTTTGGGAGTGGAGCCTGGTGAAGATGGTGTTAGGGGAGGGAATGGACTTCAATAAGGTATAATGTCATAGAGTCCACTTTCCAAAGGGCCCATTTTCTCCAGGTGAACTGATCTCTGTTACCTGGAGATCAGTTGTAATAGTTGGAGATCTCCAGCCATGACATGAAGGCTGGCAATGCTTGTAATGCAACTGGACTACATTTACAAAATTAGAAGACAATGCAGGAAAAGAATAACCTAGGGCATGACATACCATAAACAGGGCAGAAAATAGGCCACAAAAGCAGAAGACAAAGCAGTAGAAAATAATATACATAAACAGTGTAACAGACTAGAACATAAGAACATAAGAACATAAGAACAAGCCAGCTGGATCAGACCAGAGTCCATCTAGTCCAGCTCTCTGCTACTCGCAGTGGCCCACCAGGTGCCTTTGGGAGCTCACATGCAGGATGTGAAAGCAATGGCCTTCTGCGGCTGTTGCTCCCGATCACCTGGTCTGTTAAGACATTTGCAATCTCAGATCAAAGAGGATCAGGATTGGTAGCCATAAATCGACTTCTCCTCCATAAATCTGTCCAAGCGCTTTTTAAAGCTATCCAGGTTAGTGGCCATCACCACCTCCTGTGGCAGCATATTCCAAACACCAATCACACATTGTGTGAAGAAGTGTTTCCTTTTATTAGTCCTAATTCTTCCCCCCAGCATTTTCAATGAATGCCCCCTGGTTCTAGTATTGTAAGAAAGAGAGAAAAATTTCTCTCTGTCAACATTTTCTACCCCATGCATAATTTTGTAGACTTCAATCATATCTCCCCTCAGCCGTCTCCTCTCCAAGCTAACGAGTCCCAAACGCTGCAGCCTCTCCTCATAAGGAAGGTGCTCCAGTCCCTCAATCATCCTTGTTGCCCTTCTCTGCACTTTTTCTATCTCTTCAATATCCTTTTTGAGATGCGGCGACCAGAACTGGACACAGTACTCCAAGTGCGGTCGCACCACTGCTTTATATAAGGGCATGACAATCTTTGCAGTTTTATTATCCTGTACTCTTATAACCGACCTTCTTGAACCATCCCATTATACTGCAGCCCTTTTCCTTTTCTAAAAACGTCCTCCTGAACATTTCTGTTTTACGCATTCAGCACAATGATAGAGGTAGAGGTTTTCCAGATTTCCCTGGGTAGGCCATGCCATAAGGGTGGGACCACGAAAGGTAAACCTAAGCAATTTGGGAGTTGGAACAAAACCAGGAGTCACCTTGATACACTCAAAACAACCACCAGAAATCTTGATCTGGTGGCCACTTGGTCTAATATGCTACATCACTTAGGAATCCTGGCTCTGTATGTCAGTGTTCTAGTCAAAACTGAAAGAGTTATTTCTGTGTACACAGGGGCTCTCAATTTTCTTCTTCTTTTTGAACAACAGCCTCCTATCTCCTGGCTGCAAGGCAAAGTTCTCTAGAAATTGACTGGAATTTCACAAGCAGTTTACAATATAGTAATGGAGTGTGGAGAAGTTGTTTATTCTCCAGTAAATGTCCAAAATGCAAAACACCAGGGAATGAGGACAACAGTTCTGTGTTTATTGGCTGAAGTTCTAGAAACACAAAAACAGACCGGTGGAGGCTGTTGTCAAGATTCACTTGGATAGTTCCATACCTTCAGTGTTCACAGGTGTGACATTTCATTGCTAACATTCCCTTGTGATCATTAGGAAAGATCAAACATTCCTTTAAAAAAATGTTTCTCTATATTTTTGTCAACTGATTCAGTTTTCAGTTGAGACTGCAGATTTGCTTGTATTGTTCACCTATGCATTTTAGTTTTATCCCCTCTCTCTTTCTCTCTCTACGTATATGTGTTTGTGTGTGTGTGTGTATCTCTACTGTTTGTGTTTGTGTATAGATTATATATATATAGTTTGCAAGACTGTTTTATCAGTGCACAAATAATATTGCAAAATGTGCATATGAGGTGGTGAAATTCAGCGCAAGAAAACAGAAGATGATGCAAAAATAAAATATACAAGTTTGATTTATACACGACAGATAGCAAATTTTAAAAGGAATTGTCAGAATAAAACAGCAGGGGAGAGAAACTGTAAAACTAGAGATGGTTGACAGTTACCACTTTGGAAACTGATTATAATACATGTTAATAAGGGGAGATCTAGTCAAAGTACACCTTTAAAGTGTGTGTGTGTAGAGTTAGGGGAACTGGATTTTTGGTCCAAAATTAAAGTTTGGGGTCTCTTTAAGTGTGCTGTCAGATCATATTATTAGCAGTTCTGCTTAGGAGCATTGGCATAGTGATTAAAGTGCTTGCACTGCCACTCCACCATGATCAGGAGTTCAAGCCCCCTGTGGGTCAGATATCCTGGCAGCTGGCTTATGGTCAACACAGCCATCCATCCATTTCTTGGTCAGTAAATGAGCACCTAGCTCATAGCTAGGGGGTAAAGAATAGCTGGGAAAAGCAATGGCAAACTATCCCACAAAAATAGCTTGCCTATAAAATCACTGCTCACAGTGGTACCCCAGGGTCAAACGTGACTGAAGGGGGAACATTACCTTTATTAGCAGTTCTAAACGTGATTCCAAGGCACAGAGTTGTTGTTGTTTTAAATCCATATAATGAGGGAGACTTCTGGATGGCCCAAGATCTCTCAAGACTACATGAGATCATGAAGTATCTGGTGCCATTTTTGGGTACCAGTCAATCCTCACCCCACAAAAAACCTGATGAGCCTTCCAAAAGAGTATTAAAGAAATAGGTAGAGGGGAGGGAACACAGCAAGGGAAGGGAACCAAAGAAGGGATGGAAGAGGGAGCTGAAGGCAAAGGATGGACATAAAAATGTTGGATGGGGTTAAAAGGCCGGGAAGGGAATGGAAAGGGAAGAGGCTGTGTGGATCTCAGGAAGAGAAAATAAGGGAGGGGAAGGGAGGGGAAATTGATGAGTTTGGTAATAACTAAAGGAGAAAGGAAGGTAGATGGGAGGGGAGTCAGGAAAGGGGAGAGGACTGCAGAACCTGCCAGAAGGAAAATGAAAGAAAGAGTGGGGAGGAGGACCATCAGAACTAACCTGTGATTTCCTCCTGTGAATCCTCACAGGTCCTCTGCTCGTGCAGTTGCACTTTCCCAATTTTGTTTTAGCACTTGTTCAAAACTCAAATGAAAATTCAAAGCACTTCACTAAAACACATGCCAATGGAAAGTAACCTTGGCTGCAATTAGCTTTCCAAATTTATGATTATATCACTGCAGAGAAAGTATCTTCTTCTACCAAAATGTGCCAGTTTCAAATGAGTGCACATAAGAAGCAGCACATATCCCAAGAACTAACTTCAGCAAATTTGATCTTTCATCCAGGTACAAAACTGTGACTTCTCATTATAACGAGTCTTTTTTAAAAAGGAGATGAGAACTCTGTCCTCCAGCTAAAACCTTGAAAATCCCATAAAAAGGCTCATGCATTCATGCATAATTAGTAGGGGTCAGCAGATCAAACTTATTAATGGAAAGTACATTTTAATTCTCATAAACTGGTTGGAGGAGTTTCAATTCTGTTTTGCACATTAGGCAGCTTAATCATATTGTACAACCTTAAAAGAGAGAACGAACTGGCAGGAGGAAATACTGGAATATAGGACATACCTTGTCATCAGAAGCAACTTTCTTCTCCATAGATTTCCAGACCCCTTTTCCTGGAGTAAAGGGACCAAACGTGGATCTACGCAAACTGTGCTAAAGTGTGCTGTGTTTTGTGATGTATATTGATTTTCTTTCAGCTTTGCTATGTGAAATGACATGCACCAATTTATTTATTTGTATGTGTGTTTCAATTTATGATTCACCCTTCCCTATGGGCTGCCATGCAACATCAGCATGAAATACAATAAAAATGCAGACATTTCCAACAATACAGGTGGTGTAAAATCCATTGAAGGGAAGGGTTATTAAAATACTGTATCCCCTAACCCCATTCATATTGGGAAGGGGGGGGAGGCCAAATACTGTTGCCATCCTCATCCATAAGCTTGGTGGAATAGCTCTGCTTTGCAGGTTCGACAGAACTGTACCCAGATCCTGCAGAGCCCTGGTCTTCATTCGACAGAACATTCCATCAAGCTAGACCAGGGCTGAAATAATATTAGCCATGTCACTTGAGGCTGCAGCCAGGTTTTCATTAAATTATCCAGTCTACCATACACCTCAATTATATCAACAATGTAGAATCTGTCTGGATTGTGTAGTATGTGACCAGTCGAGATTAAACTGGAACTATTTGTCTTTTAATCTCTGTGGTACCCGAACTGTCACAAAAGACTCTTGCAATGGAATGTCACATCCGTGAACACTGAAGATATGGAACAATCCAAGTGATTGGCAATCCAAGTGATTGGCAAACAAGATATGTTAGTCTTTAAAGTGGTATGTCTGGAGCTATTTGGAATTTTCTTCTTTCTTGTATCTTTATTTTGTTTAATCTGAACATTAGAAAAAATGTTTTAAGATGGTCAAGCAACCAAAGAAGGTTAGTTTTTTTCATATGTGACGTAGTTCAGATCAAGAACATATTCAAACTAAATAGTAATAGAAATTCTTATAATAAAATGTTCAATATTTATGTACAAATTGATATTTATGTAGCTATTGAATACTGGAACAGTTATTCCAATATGACCTCATGAGCCCTTATAGTATGCTTTATAGTGAGTTTTTTTTTTTGTTAAATGGTAAAAAAATAAAGATCTGTACTAATGCACATTGAATGGCTTAAGAAAGAGTAGGATACATTTACTTTGACAAATCCCACAGCCTTCCAGAGATCATGTGGTTGAAGTATGAAGGATGCATCGGTTTCACAGCTGCATGTCGTCTATCAATGGGATTGCTCATTCTTAACATAAACTTTGATTGAATTGGATTTGACAGCCTTGTATGCTCTTTATGTATTAATGATTATATACATAAACACATGCATGTGTTTGTGTATCTCTACATGCCTCATCTATATTGTAATGTGTTAAGAATCAAGCAAGGAAGTGGTTTTTTGATTAACAGCTTATGCTTTTCTGATCCACGGGATAAATGAAATTTGAAAGGTAATAATTAGACTAGTAATTACTTAGACTTCAGTCTCTTATGTTTTCTATTTCCCCTGTTTCTGGGCAGCAGGAGCAATGACTCATTAATAATAATAAAGTCATTTAACCCTGCAGGCACATTACAAGGAGAATGATGCCATTTGTCATCAGCACAAATGGAACAATCATTGGAGGGTACAAAAAAGAACCACTGTTCCATGTCATAAGCAAAGGATAAAAAGGACACTTGGCATTTATTGCTTACTTGACATCCCAATCTGCTTCATAATTATTGATAAACATAAGGGGGCAGCAAGTGGTGTATAAGGCACCACCAATGGGGTATTATCCAACAGTGCCATTTCCATAATCAGGTTACAGCTACAATATATGTACACATCAGGCAGCATTTTCTGTTCTTGAAACTAGACATATCCTCATGAATCCCTCAACTAGAAATGAATCGCACTGTGCAGTTGGGAGCATTTCTTTCACGGGTGAAAGACCTTGATTGTCATCCACTGAAGAGCTTCTCTTTGCTGAATTTTGTATGTTCTGGGAAGGAATTGATCAGCTTCTTTTTTACTTCTGATATTTAACACCTAAGAATTTTTTTTTTTTTAAATTAACCCTGCTGTTTCAACCCCTTTCAATTCTGTGTCTTTCTATTGGAAATTGACCCTGTTGTCCACATGCCATTTTCTGTTTTCTTGCAGCAATGTTTTCGTATATAATGTATACCTGCTTTCAACATAATTTGTGGGTGAATAAATCAGCACTGCATGTTGTATGTATAAATGAGATATATCGTATGCACTGATACTTTTAAAAATGCATATAAAACTCAGTGAGATGTGCACACAATATAAACGAACTATGTCAACAGTTCAAAGTAATACATGAAAACCATTAACAATATAAGAAGTGACAGAGGACACATCTGCTCACAACTATTAACAATTCAAACTCAAACCCAGCCTTGGGATAGAATCAACATGATACCCCAAATTTTGAGGACAGTCTCAAGGACTATCCCTTTATGATGCCACTCTGTTGCTCATTCCTGTTTGTGAACCATGAAACAGTCAAAACAGTGAGCAAAGGGCTTAGACTGAAATATAAGATGCACCTGAATAACCAGGGGCAGCCATTGCTGCTGGGGTGAGCAGCG
>NC_059427.1:1441487-1457168 GCF_021028975.2 Sphaerodactylus townsendi
CTTTGTTTCGCAGAGTGTAAATGATGGGGTTCAGCAGGGGGGTCACCACAACATACTTTCTGGTTTTATTTATTATTATTTATTTATTTATTTGATTAAGTATACCACCCCATCCCTGAAGGACTCTGGCCGGTGTACAACATAAAATAATATATATAAAGTCAGCCTGTATACAATTTCCAGAAAAACGCTTAAAACAATAATTGTTTCCAAAAAGGCATCACACGAAAGCCTTACTTAAACTTAAACTTAAACTTAACCGTCCTATAAAGGAGGAGGCGGGGAGGTAATGGGTCCTGATGACACTGAGGATCATTAGCATATTTAACATTAACATCTCCTTTTTCATAACAAATTCATAGCTCCAAATCCTTTTATTACAATTTATTACAACCTCGCACAAAATTGACTTATTTTTAACTCCACCACATATGATCAAAAACCCCTTTCTCTTGATAGCATCTTGAACACATTTCTGAAACCTTAGAATATATTTTTGCCAGTTTTACCAACCAGAGGGTTGGATAAAAATCTGATCTTTTAAAAAATAGTTGAGCTACTATTGAGCTCGGTGTTGAGCTACTAGTTGAGCTCGGTGTTCTACAGGTTATTAGACAGTGTTGTCCCAAAGACCCCTCAGTCAATATCAATGCTGAACATAGATCGAATCTTCAGTGTGAACACAAAGCGTTCGAGCAGTTTATTCACAAGATCCATACTTTCAACTGGTGAGCCTTTGGGCCAGTATTAATATTCATTTTTTTAAGGCAAAATCCAATCTGCGCAGTACCTTGGCCATCGCCTGATGGACATCTTTGTTCCGCAGTGTGTAAATGATGGGGTTCAGCAGGGGGGTCACCACAACATACAACACTGCAATTTGCTTGTCAACATCTGGAGATCTTCCTGACCGGGGTGTAATGTAGTTAAATGCGGTTGTGCCATAGAACAGGACGACCACCAATAAATGGGACGAGCATGTCGACAAGGCCTTGCGCACTCCACTGGCTGACCGCATTTGCAAAACAGAAAGGAAAATGAGCCCGTAGGAAGTCAAGATAACTGACAAGGGTATCAGGATGACCAGCCCTGGAAATAGAAAAATGATGGCATTTGTGATGGGGTTGTCGTCGCATGCCAGCTTCATCACCATCGGGATTTCACAGATAAAGTGGTTGATGTGGCAGGGACCACAGAAGTGGTGGCTAAAGGTGATGCTGCCACACACCGCTGCAATAGAAAAGCCACCTACCCAACAGGATGAAGCCAGCTGTACCTGCCACCTTCTTTCCATAGCAGTGGCATAGAGCAAGGGATGACAGATGGCTAAGTAGCGGTCATAGGCCATGACACCCACCAAAAGAGCTTCACTACAACCTAGAGCCAAAGCAGCATTTGTCTGAAGTGCACATCTGACTAAGGACAATCCCCCATAACCCATCAGAAGCTGACCCAGCATCTGGGGGACAGTGCTGGTAACATAACCCATCTCCACGCTCGAGAGGTGTGTGAGGAAGAAATACATGGGCGTGTGGAGGTGGGAGTCCACCTGGATCAGCAGAATGACCCCTAAGTTCACCACAAGGGTCAACGAGTAGATGACAAGAATGATCACAAAGAGCCATTTCTGTGTCTCCCGGTCGTTGGTGAGTCCCACCAAGATGAACGTGGTGTCACAGGTGAGGTTGTCGGTCTTCATTCAGAGCTTCTCCTGTAGAGAGAGAGAAGAAAATGCTCAGAAACTGTGGTGTGTGTGTGTGTGTGTGTTTGTGTGTGTGTGCGTGTTTAGCATTCAACACTTTTCTAATGAATTTCACCTTCTTTGATTGTATCAGTTGTGCCAAAGGTTGTATGATTTTTTTTCAAATGAGAAAATAGGTGCCCTGTTTTTCTTAGACATGAGGGTGTGCTATTAGGGAAAAAAAATCTCCTCATGTTAAACGTTCGTTCTGAGCCATTACGAAAAACTTCCATTTCTGGTGAAGAGCGCAGGGCTGCATTGTTTACTCCCTCTACTTTTCTTTTTAATTAAGAACATAAGAACATAAGAACTAGCCTGCTGGATCAGACCAGAGTCCATCTAGTCCAGCATTCTGCTACTCGCAGTGGCCCACCAGGTGCCTTTGCGAGCTCACATGCAGGATGTGAAAGCAAGGGCCTTCTGCTGCTGCTGCTGCTCCTGAGCACCTGGTCTGCTAAGGCATTTGCAATCTGAGATCAAGGAGGATCAAGATTGGTAGCCATAGATTGACTTCTCCTCCATAAATCTGTCCAAGCCCTTTTTAAAGCTATCCAGGTTAGTGGCCATCACCACCTCCTGTGGCAGCATATTCCAAACACCAATCACACGTTGCGTGAAGAAGTGTTTCCTTTTATTAGTCCTAATTCTTTCCCCCAGCATTTTCAATAGAATGCCACCTGGTTCTAATATTGTGAGAAAGAGAGAAAAATTTCTCTCTGTCAACATTTTCTACCCCATGCATGGTACATGGAGCTTCAATGTATCCCCCCCCTCAGACGTCTCCTCTCCAAACTAAAGAGTCCCAAACGCTGCAGCCTCTCCTCATAAGGAAGGTGCTCCAATCCTTCAATCATCCTCATTGCCCTTCTCTGCACTTTTTCTATCTCTTCGATATCCTTTTTGAGATGTGGCGACCAGAACTGAACACAGTACTCCAAGTGCGGTCGCACCACTGCTTTATATAAGGGCATGACAATCCTTGCAGTTTTATTATCAATTCCTTTCCTGATTATCCCCAGCATAGAGTTTGCCTTTTTCACAGCTGCCATGCATTGAGTTGACATTCCCATGGAACTATGAACTAAGACGCCCCAATCCCTTTCCTGGTCTGTGACTGATAGCACTGACCCCTGTAGCGTGTATGTGAAGTTTGGATTTTTTGCCCCTATGTGCATCACTTTACATTTTGCTATGTTGAACTGCATTTGCCATTTCTTAGCTCACTCACCTAATTTATCAAGGTCCGCTTGGAGCTCTTCGCAATCCTTTGTGGTTCTTACCACCCTACATAATTTGGTATCATCTGCAAACTTGGCCACCACACTACCCACCCCTACTTCCAGGTCATTTATGAATAAGTTAAAGAGCACTGGTCCCAAAACGGATCCTTGGGGGACACCACTCCCTACATCTCTCCATTGTGAGAACTTCCCATTTATACCCACCCTTTGTTTCCTGTTCCTCAACCAGTTTTTAATCCATAGGAGGACTTCCCCTCTTATTCCTTCATTGCTGAGTTTTCTCAACAGCCTCTGGTGAGGAACTTTGTCAAAAGCCTTTTGGAAATCCAAGTAGACAATGTCCACTGGTTTCCCCATATCCACATGTCTGTTTACACCCTCAAAGAACTCTAGTAAGTTTGTAAGACAGGACTTGCCTCTACAAAAGCCATGCTGACTCTTCCTCCAACGGAGTCTTGCTTTTCTACATGCAATAATTTTATCTTTAATGATAGATTCTACTAATTTACCAGGAACAGATGTCAAACTGACTGGCCTGTAATTTCCCGGGTCCCCAGACCCTTTCTTAAAGATTGGTGTGACATGTGGCCATCTTCCAGTCTTCAGGGATGGAGCCTGATTTCAGGGATAAGTTGCATATTAATGTGAGAACATCAGCAATTTCATGCTTGAGCTCTTTAAGAATTCTTGGATGAATGCAATCTGGGCCAGAGGATTTGGTAGCATTTAGTTTATCAATGGCTAACAGAACTTCTTCCTTGTCTACCACTAACTTCGCTAGTTCCTCAGGTCACCTCCTAAGAAGCTCGGTTCAGGTACATGGGAATTTTCCTCACCTATATCTTCGGTGAAGACAGATGCAAGAAGTTGATTGAGCTTCTCTGCTATCTCCCTGTAATCTTTTACCACACCGTTTGTTCCTGCATCTTCTAACGGAGTTACAGCTTCCCTAGCTGGCTTCCTGCTTTTGATGTACTTGAAGAACTGTTTTGTTGCTAGTCTTGATGTTAGCAATACATGCGTTCCTCATAATCCTTTTTTGCCTCCCTTACAGCTAACTTGCTTCTCTTTTGCCACCATTTGTGTTCTCTCTGGTATTGTTCATCAGTTAAGTTGGACTTCCATTTTCTAAAAGACATCTTTTTTTTCCTAATAATTTCCTCAACCTCCCTTGTTAACCATGGTGGCTTTCTTTTGGACTGGGAGCTGCCTTTCCTAACCTGCGGAACACATTCCAGCTGAGCTTTTAAGACTGTGTTTTTAAATAACCTCCAAGCACCTTGGACATTTTTGACTCTCTTGAGTTTCCCTTTCAGCTTCCTGCGCACTATCCCCCTCATCTTTCAGAAATTTCCCTTTCTCAGGGCGAATGTAACTACCTTAGTAGTTTATCACTTGTTAAGCATGCAGAGATACTGAATCTGACTTAGCATTGTGGTAAGCTGTTCCCTATCGGCTCCAACAACACTGACTTCCCTTTGGGTCCTGGGTCCCACATAGAATTAGATCTTGGATCACATCTCCCCTGGTTGGTTCTACAACCATCTGCTCTAAGCCACAGTCATTTAGCATATCCAGGAATGTTCTCTCCTTACTATGACCTGAACATGCATTTTTCCAGTTTATATGGGGATAGTTAAAATCACCCATTACCACTACATTTTTGTTTTTGTTGGCCTCTCTAATTTCTTTTTCCATCTCAGAATCCTCTTGTGCACTTTGGTCAGGGGGACGATGATATATTCATAATGTTACACTTTGCTTGACCCCTGGTGTTGATATCCACGAATTAGCTGTAGCCAGAGGAATCAGCTCACTACTGCATTGTCTATTTTATGTGACACTATGCTCTCTTTGATGTAGAGAGGCCATCCATACAATACACCCCTGTCCTGCTCCTTCCTGTAGAGCCTGTAACCTGGGATAACAGCATCCCACTGGTTCTCCTCATTCCACCATGTCTCTGTAATACCCACTATATCAAAGTCCTCCTTCAAAACTCTGTACTCTAGCTCCCCCATTTTAGGTCGAATGCTTCTACTATTAGCATAGAGACACCTGTATACCCTGTCTCTGTCCTTAACCTGGGATTTATGTGCTTTACCCTCAAGTCTTTTGTAGACACTATCCCTTGTCACATGCACATTGCTATGTTCCTCGCTTGTATGTGGTTGATTTAGAAAAACCTCCCTCTCTGTCTGCATCCCCATAGATACTGTATTCCGAACCGAAGTCAGCTCCTGTCGGCTTTCCCCCAGGGATCAGTTTAAAAGCTGTTCTGCCACCTTTTTAATGTTGAGCGCCAGCAGCCTGGTTCCTCTTTGGTTAAGATGAAGCCCGTCCCTTTTGTACAGGCCTGCCTTATCCCAAAAGGTTCCAAAAGATTCTGAAGAACTGTCCTTTTTCTTGTTTCGAACTGGAAAATTTAGCAGTGTTGAATTGCTTCTCTCTTTGAGCTGATTAACTTCGATTGCTGAGCTTAATATTGAAGGGAAATGAAGAGAACAGAAAATTTTCAAAGAGGGAATGAAAAACTGCTGCCCTAATTAGCACCAGCAGCCTATTTTTCGTTCGTCGTCACCTCAGTTTTACTTCTATCTTTTTTCCCTGACCTTATCTCTGTATACCCTTTGCTACTTATTTGGTGCACTATTTCATATTTTGATAGGGTATATAGGTAAATTAAAACTATGGGTGTTGACAAAAGGAGGAGATAGGTGGACAATGGCTCCTTCCGCACATGCAGAAATAATGCACTTTCAAACTGCTTTCAATACTCTTTGAAGCTGTGCGGAATGGCAAAATCCACTTGCAAACAGTTGTGAAAGTGGTTTGAAAGCGCATTATTTTGCGTGTGTGGAAGGGGCCAATGACAATGAAAATGATGGTCCTAACAAAAGGGGAGATGATGCAACCCCCTCCCCTATTAGCAAACAGACAAAAATATCAGATTATTTTACTTTTGGGGGAAAAGATGCTGTTTAACGTTCCGGTCTCTAACCGAGTTGCTGTTTTGGAGGAGAATCACAACCAAGTTAATAAGAGGGAGTGCCCTCTGCTTTGAGCCCAAGCAACAACCCATGAATATGTCTGTAGAAAACTGATAAAGACCTTTTAAATAGATATGTCGAGCAACAACAAATCCTTTGTTTTGAAAATGCTCACAGATATTCAGATCGTGGTAAAGTTGCTTTCTTGGAACTCGGAGGCAACTCACAAGGAGCTACATCAGCTGTAATGCTTCCTTGGTCACAAGGGAGAGTCTAATGTTTGGATTTAGAAGAAGAAGAGTTTGGATTTATATCCCACCTTTCTCTCCTGCAGGAGACTCAAAGGGGCTTACAATCTCCCTGCCCTTCCCCCCTCACAACAAACACCCTGTGAGGTAGGTGGGGCTGAGAGAGCTCTGGGAAGCTGTGACTAGCCCAAGGTCACCCAGCTGGCGTGTGTGGGAGCGCACAGGCTAATCTGAATTCCCCAGATAAGCCTCCACAGTTTAGGCGGCAGAGCTGGGAATCAAACCCGGTTCCTCCAGATTAGATACACGAGCTCTTAACCTCCTACTCCACTGCTGCTCCACTGCTGTTCAACTTAATCGAATTAAAAGTGACAGAAAGCAAGATGCCAACCACCACAAACCCTTAGTCTCCAAAAAAAATAAAAATTTGTCTGCTAATCCATCAACACAGAGCCTGTTTACCCATGTGGTCAGTTTGGAGGATGATCAGAAGGCATCTTGCATGTATCCTTAATTTAAGATTAAATTTAAACCTATTAAACCTGAACAATGCCCCCCCCCACTATGGGGCACCCCCAAACTGAGAATCCTAATCTAAATCCAAACACTAGAAAGACTCTGTAGTTATTCCTCCAAGATTCCTGTAACTGAATATACCTCCAAAGTGTATATATCTTCAACAGTCAAGAACTGTAAACAGTCGGACCCTCATTCTGCTAAGAGGTAAAACAAAGATACTGTCTGTTCCCCCTGTACTAAACGCAAAGCATACGGAATTCCCAAAATGTTTTCAAAGTCCTCTAGAATACGTTACTACTGTGTGTACACATACAAACACACACAAAATATGTAGCTAAATTTACTCCATTAATTAGAGAGAAGAACTTATCTATATTTTCAGACAATCGGAAACCCTGACAGATTTTTTTGTGTAACCCAGAAGAAAATGAGTTGATGCTTTTCAGATCTGAGGAACAGAAGATTCAGAAAAAAGATACGATAGAGAAAAGTGTGAGGCATATTAATGATAATAGTTAAGAATTGATTTTAGAAATGTATTTAGAGAGCACACGTGATATCTATTAAGTGTGTTAAGCCTTACGGACAAAATCAGTTAAATATTTTCTATCTGTTGCTTCTTTTTTTCTTTTTAAGTTCTTTAAGTCTTAATAATATGAGACACTTTTCATGAAAAAATATATAGACCATATATACATACCTGGTTGGGCGTAGGTTGCTTACTTGCTACTGATGCAAACTCAAGTCTCATGAAGAAAGACAGAACTTATTACTGATACGCCTCTTTCTCAAAGAGGTCCTATCCTCTAACACAGGGCTTTATGTGGAGCTAGAAAAATTGTCCTTCTAGCTGACCACACATTTGACTACCTGTGGCCTCGAGTAAATGGCCATTCTTATCCTAGAAACGTTGCAGACCTTTGAAATGAATGCAAAGTACGTCATCTGGATTTCAGACTCAAAACCACCCTGAGAATTTCTCCCGCAGCCGATATGAGAAGCCCTCTTAGTTGAGGGACAGCCCACGCTGGCGTGTTCAGCTTCCAGATTATTCTCAGCTTTAGAAAACGGCAGCATCGTGTGAGAGTTGGCTATCATGTCAAATGTTTCGGGATTCATGAAGATAACTAAGAATATAAACCTTCTTCACAAGACCCAGGTCATCCCCTTGGGTATTCTGAATCATTTACGGTTTGTTTGTGATCTTAGCCTCTTGAGTCTGAAGCGCATGATGGAATGATATTTTGTAAATCTTTTTTTTAAAAAAAAACAGCCCTTCCCAGGAAAGAAATGCCTCGAAATCTCAAGAATCTGTTGTTTTGATTACTTAAAATGTAACCCCCTTCGGCTCCAGCGTCTTCAGGGTCTGCAGACAGATGGAGTTGAGTAGGAATAATGTGTTTTAAGAGAACATCATTGCCATAACCAAAATACCGAACGGCTCTCCAAACATCTCTTTGTTTAGTATAATTCACAACAGGGTTCCAATTCTTAAAAAAAAATCTATGTATTTATATTTTAACAATGTTGATAATTTATCTACAGTGACATATTCCAGCAATTTATTCAGCCAGTCTTCAGATATTGGAGGGTCTTAGGATTTCCAGTTCCTGGCTATTACGATTCTTGGTGCTGAGATCATGTATAGAGTTAATTTTTTGCTTTCTGGTTTTATTTATTATTATTTATTTATTTATTTGATTAAGTATACCGCCCCATCCCTGAAGGGCTCTGGGCGGTGTACAACATAAAATAGTATATATAAAGTCAGCCTGTATACAATTTCCAGAAAAACGCTTAAAACAATAATTGTTTCCAAAAAGGCATCACACGAAAGCCTTACTTAAACTAAAACTTAAACTTAACCCTCCTATAAAAGGATCATTAGCATATTTAACATTAACATTTCCTTTTTCATAACAAATTTATAGCTCCAAATCCTTTTATGACAATGTATTACAACCTCGCACAAAATTGACTTATTTTTAACTCCACCACATGTGATCAAAAAACCCTTTGTCTTGATAGCATCTCGAACACATTTCTGAAACCTTAGAATACATTTTTGCCAGTTTTACCAACCAGAGCGTTGGATAAAAATCTGATCTTTTAAAAAATAGTTGAGCTACTAGTCCTTGGTGTTCTACAGGTTATTAGACAGTGTTATCCCAAAGACCCCTCAGTCAATATCAATGCTGAACAGAGACCTAATCTTCAGTGTAAACACACATCATTCAAGGTGTTTATTCACAAGATCCATACTTTCAACTGCTGAGCCTTTGGGCCAGTATTAATATTCATCTTTTTAAGGCAAAGTCCAATCTGAGCAGTACCTTGACCATCGCCTGATGGACATCTTTGTTCCGAAGAGTGTAAATGATGGGGTTCAGCAGGGGGGTCACCACAACATACAGCACTGCAATTTTCTTGTCAACATCTGGAGATCTTCCTGACCGGGGTATAATATAGTTAAGTGTGCCTGTGCCATAGAACAGGATGACCACCAATAAATGGGACGAAAGCAACGACAAGGCCTCATGCGCACGCCACTGGCTGACCGCATTTGCAAAACAGAAAGGAAAATGAGCCAGTAGGAAGTCAAGATAACTGACATGGGCATCACGATGAGCAGCCCTGGCAATAGAAAAATGATGGCATTTGTGATGGGGTTGTCGTCGCATGCCAGCTTCATCACCATCGGGATTTCACAGATAAAGTGGTTGATATGGCAGGAACCACAGAAGTGATGGCTAAAGGTGATGCTGACACACGCCGCTGCAATAGAAAAGCCACCTACCCAACAGGATGAAGCCAGCTGTACTTGCCACCTTCTTCCCATAGCAGTGACATATATCAAGGGATGACAAATGGCTAAGTAGCGGTCGTAGGCCATGACACCCACCAAAAGCGCTTCAACAGAAGCTAAAGCCAAAGTGGTATATGTCTGAAGTGCACATCTGACTACGGATAATCCTCCACAACCCATCAGAAGGTGACCCAGCATCTGGGGGACAGTGCTAGTAACATAACCCATCTCCACACTCGAGAGGTGCGTGAGGAAGAAATACATGGGCGTGTGGAGGTGGGAGTCCACCTGGATCAGCAGAATGACCCCTAAGTTCACCACAAGGGTCAACGAGTAGATGACAAGAATAATCCCAAAGAGCCATTTCTGTGTCTCCCGGTCATTGGTGAGTCCCACCAAGATGAATGTGGTGGCACAGGTGAGATTGTCAGCCCTCATTCAGAGCTTCTCCTGTAGAGAGAGAGAAAAATGTTTAGAAACTGCACGTGTGTGTGGGTATGTTTAGCATTCAGCACTTTTCTAATAGATTTCACCTTCCTCAATTGTATTTGTTGTGCCAAAAGTTGTATGATTTTTTAATGAATTCTCTGAGGAGAAAACAGGTGCCTATTCTTCTTAGACATGTGGTCGGGCGGCTAGGAGAAAATTTCCTCACACTAAACATTCACTCTGAGCTACTTTTACCCTCAAAATGTTTGATTTATAGAGGAATCTTATTAGCACAGTGAGGCTAAAATTCTCCTTCTCAAACACACCAAATGTAGCAAGTGTGGTATAACAGTCTGCTGGAATAATCAGTATTGCAGACGAGGAACGATGTAGATTGTACAAGTTAGAAAATCACTAGCTGACTGCAAAGTGCTTTCTTCGAAGCCACACTTTTCTGGACTCTGAAACCCACCCCAACCTAAGCCTTGACTATTTTTTAATCACATTTTAATTAGCTCTGCATAGACATAGTGCTCTACAAGACATGGTAAATATGTATTTACAAAACCTAAATCTTAACGAGCCCGGTAGATTGCAAATAATACATACTGTATCTCATCAAAATGAAAGACAATCGCCAGCTTATAACCAGTGCATTTGTAGAAAGTACAGCATAAATGAAGGCAATACAGTTCAGTAAACTTCATGCAGTGTGCTGTTGAGAGCTTTCACAGCCTCAACCAACAGGCTGTTGTGGGTTTTTCAGGCTGCGTGTCTCTAGGAGCGAAAGCTACCAGACCACAACCACACAGCTTAGAAACCCCACAACAGTCACTCCATACAACCATAAAATAGGGGGTAAACCCAAAAGCCAATTTACGTTCATCCTCTTGCTCTTCGGCTTGTACTGAAGACTCATGTCTCTGGCCACTCCAGGTTTTACATTATCTGCAGAAATGGGGGGAGAAATGCTCTAGGTGATGTTTATATCTTCCAGTTTTACCAGTTTCCTTACATTTTCACGCTGCTGGGGGAACAGTCACCCCGTCACTTTATTGCTTTCCGCTACTGGGTCTTGTGCAGTGGTGGGATCCAAAATTTTTAATAACAGGTTCCGATGGTGGTGGGATTCAAACAGTGGCGCCGCCGCACACACACACCTCCAGTCCCTATTGGGCAGGGAGGTTGCTTTAGTAACCCCTTCTCGGCACTCAGAAAAAAATTAGTAACTTCTCTAGGTGGTGAGAACTGGTTGGATCCCACCGCTGGTCTTGTGACTTAATTTCCTGCCCATTGGAGATCAGTCTTGATCAGAGAGAGGACAAAGATTATTCCTGATGCCTGTTTCCCAAGGAGGTCCTGCTCTCTGGATGCAAGAGCTGGCCAATGTTGAAAGCCCTCTAAGATGAGGGCCAACATGGTTTGGTCAACTTCATGACCATTCTCAGCAATAGGACCCTGACAGCATGGTGGCTAATTCTTTTTCAGCCTATGACCTCAAGTGTTTGTGGATCCCGAAAAATAATAAAGACTACAGCTCTTCTCCGTAGGGATGGATTCAAACCCTTTGGTGCTTTTTTTCCCTAGACCATTAAAATTTTCTTTGTTTTTATTTCTCTCATGAGCTCTGATTCCTTTGTGAGCTCTGGCTCATGAAAGCCCATTGTGGAATTCAAGTTGTTATTCCTTGAGGTGGCAGTGGACAATTGTTCTGTTTTCTTGCCTCTGTCTCATTACTCTGAAGAACACTTACAAGCTGAGAAGAATTTGTTGTTGTTGTTGAACAGCTCTTGGTCTTCTGGAAAACAACAATCTAAATGCCTTTAAAACAGGTAAACTGGTTTGCAACTGGTTTGAACTCAGCAGGTACATCTGCCCGCTGCACAATCAAAATGGCAAATTTTTAGTGACAGGGAATCCCACATTTCATTTCATGCTATTGCTCCAATACCCTCTTGGATTTGACCAGCCCGAGGCTTCTAAGCGTTAAGATGACATCATAAAGTTGAAAAGGAAGCTACTGGGGAGGTTCTTAGCAGTCCCCAGGCATCATGTGACATGCCTCGTTTCCTTTTCTCCCTTCTCCGTGACACTTTCTATAGTGAAACTATTTGCTTGACTCAAACCACTGTGCAGAACTCTCGCAATTCCAAGAATCATTTTTTTGAGGATGAAGACATAAACTGGCAAGAAAGGATGGGATGGTGGCCAGAATTCGCCCTAACATTTTCTGTCTTTTTCTCCTTGGGAACCCAAGGGGAAAGGTGGGGATATAAATAAACGAGAGGGGTCTGTTTCAGAGCACAAGCCTAAACCCAGGTGGAGTGATTGAAGGATGAAGCAATTCAAAGCACAGTGACCGATGAGTAAGTCTCCATAGCAGTGAAGATTTGTAAAGCAGGTATTGTTTTCTTGAAGACTACCTTCAGGATGGAGAAAAGAGTATGCCATTTGGACTGAGTGGGGCTCCAGGGGTATTCATGACAGAGGTGGGATCCAGCAGGTTCTCACCAGTTCCCGAGAGTGGGTTACTAATTATTTGTGTGTGCCGAGAGGGGGTTACTAATTGGGTCTGCTTTTCCGTTAGAAATTCCATTAGGTCCAAAAATCATAAAGTCCTGTTGTTTCCTATGTGGCTGGTTAGTGAAGGTAGAAAACGGGATAATTCTCCCTGTTGGGCTGTTTTAAAAACATGTTTTAGAAATAGGGTAAAGTTCCTTGTTTAAGGAAAGTATCCTCCTTTTGATTTCTAGAAACAAAATTAAGTATTTGAAAGTATTAAGTATTTGACAGGCAGTCAATTAGAGGAGAAGTAGTTGTTTCTGTTGGCAGTAGACGATAGGACTTGCTATAATGAGTTTAAATTATGGACAGAAAGATACCAGCTGGAAATTAGGAACTTTTTTTTCAGTAAGAGTTTTTTACAGTAACAGAGAAATTATTAATGCCCCGCCCCCGGAATGCCCGGCCACGCCCCCGTCGTGCCCCGCCCAGCCCCATTGGCGCTACGCCACTGTTTGAATCCCACCACCAGGGGAACCTGTTACTAAAATTTTTGGATCCCACCACTGTTCATGAACCTAATCAATGAAAATATACATGATCTGTTATTCAAAGGGGTGGTGGTTTCTTTAAATGATGTGCTAATATACGTGGAAACCATGGAAGAACATGTCAGATTGGTCAGGGAAGTTTTTCAGCAGCTCTTGGCCAACCAGTTGTAAGTAAAATTGTCCAAATGTGAGTTTCACTAAAACTGGCTTAATGTTAGGTCTCAGACCCTGAATCAATAAACGGACTCTGGATCAGTGATCAAAAGTATTTATTGGAAAGCAACAAAGTACCCAGTTCTGGCAAACCTGCTACCCCCTTTATTCAGAACTAATCCCCTCTCCCATTTTCCCAAAGAATGTGAGAAAGAGTTATTGCAGAGCTGAAGTGCCCCAAGGTTTGGTGACAGATAGAGATAAAGCCACCTGGTCTCCTACCCGCTCAGAGTGACGGAAACATCCCGTTTCCCATGGGAACCGAAGGTGTCAGGGGTAAGCCTAGTTATCTACCAAGCATGTGAAACCATAAAAGAGTGAGATCAAGGAAAGTATGCCCCATCACAAAATGGTAACATAAAATAGGCTGGTTACGTATACCTTTCGGCAGTTACATTGGTGTAGGAATGCATCTCAATCAACTGGATACAATCACTGTCAGTATGTTGCATCGAGCCAGGAATGCCCCTTGATCACCTGGATGCATCCGTAGCACAGGGTGACTATGGCTATTTCAGGTTCAGTCAGCCAAGACCATTTTTTGTAGTTAATAGTTCTTACATTTTATCAACAAAACATTACAAATCAACTCCAACACAACAGATATCAGATAGCTTACATATAAAACATGTATACACAATCTGTCCAGAACAAAACAAAAACACGAAAGAAAAATACATCTAGCTCATTTCCCACTAACCTCACATTTTAACCTTAAAACAATTTCTACCAATCTTTATTCTGGATTCTTATAAATAAAGTACTTTAATTTGGCATGTATACTATTCCTAATATCTATGTTTAAATTACATCAACTGTTATAATTTACAGCATATATATATATATATATATGCACATGAATATGAATACATATAAATATGTATGTGTGTGTATATAACATTAAGATATTGAATACATATAAATATGTATGTATGTGTGTATTTACAACATTAAGATATTGAACTGATTATATGTATGTGTGTGTGTACATGTGTGTGTTTGTTTTAACAGCAAAACTGTCATCTATCATTACTATAACCAAAACACCAAATGGCTCTCCAAAGATCTCTTTGCTTAGTATAATTCACAACAGAGTTCCAATCCTTGAAAAAAAATCTGAGTTTTTCTATGTTAACAATGTTGATAATTTATCCACAGCAGCATATTCCAGTAGTTTATTCAGCCAGTCTTCAGACATGAAAATGTCCTCAGATTTCCAGTTTCTGGCTATTTAGATTCTTGCGGCTGAGATCATATGGTGTTAATTTTTCGATTTCTAGATTTACAAAGGACATTAGCGTATTTAACATAAAGATCTCCTTTTTCATAACAAATTTGCAAGCACCCAAATCCTGTTAATTACATCCTGAATACCTCACAAAAATTGACTTATTTTTATACAGCTCCACTACACATGATCAAAAGGCCCTTTCTGTTCATGGCATCTCAAACATATTTCTGAAAACTCAGGATACATTTTTGCCAGTTTTACTGAGCAAAACATAACATAAAACAGGCTGGTTACATATATCTTTCAACAGTTACATTTGTGCAGGAATGCATCTAAAATCAACTAGATCAGGGGTAGGGAACCTGCGGCTCTCCAGATGTTCAGGAACTACAATTCCCATCAGCCCCTTCCCCTGAACTAGATACTCAGTAGTAGCAAGCCTTTATTGGCATAGACAACAGTACAACAATAGTTAAAAAAACTGATTAAAAAAACATACACAATACAGAAATGCATCTCAATCAACTACTGGTAGATACAATCACTGTCAGTATTTTGCATCGAGCCAGGAATGCCCCTCGATCGCCTAGACGCATACATGACACAAGGTCACTATGGCTATTTCAGGTTCAGTCAGTCAACTATATTACAGACCTGGGCCATTTTTTTTGTAGTAGTATTAGTTAATATTTCTTTATCAAATTTTATCAACAAAACACCACAAATCAACTCCAACCCAACAAATATCAGATAGCTCTTGTGTAAAACATCTATACATAATCTGTCAAGAACAAAAAACAAAAAGAAAGGTTGATTCCTCATGGACCAAAAACAACAGTGTGAAAATGGTGTGAAAATGGTGTAAAAGGGTTTATACTGTTTTCACACCGTTTTCACACCGCTGTTTTTGGTCCATGCGGAATCAGCCAAAGAAAAGAAAGAAAAATATATCTACTTCACTTCCCACTAACCTCACATTTTGACCATTAAAAAATTCTACCAATCTTTATTCTGGATTCTTATAAATACAGTCTTTTAACTTAATATATATACTATTCCTAACATTTACATTTAAATTACATCTACTGTACCATTGCATTCCACTAATCCATACGTGTAATCCATACATCTCCATCTCCATCTCCATCTCCATCTCCATCTCCATCTCCATCTCCATCTCCATCTCCATCTCCATCTCCATCCATCCATC
>NC_059427.1:1457253-1524282 GCF_021028975.2 Sphaerodactylus townsendi
TTTAGCTGGTTGTTGGCCTTTCATTACAATTCGAACCTCACCCAGAGGCCTAGGAAGTTGTAATGTATCGGTGCAGTTTTCGTGTGCAACCCAACAGGGCTGCCTTCTGAATCTAACAGATATCAATTGGGTCGTTTTGAAGATGTTTCAAGTGCAAAATGGGCAGCCAGTCCCACAGTTCAGCTGTGTGCTGTGGGAAGAACTTCTTTTTATCTGACCCTAAATGTACCACCCTTCAGCTTCAGTGGATGACTCGGTGTCTGTCCACTCTCACCACACCAGTCTAATGTTATGAACCTCTGACGTTTTCTCTGCTTATTCCCTTTGTTTTCTAAGCAGGCGCATTTGATACCCTGCTCATCCTTGCCAAGCACCCCCAACCTTGCCCGTATGTTTACTGAGCATATCTACAGGCTTCATTCAGCCCCAGACAAAATAATTTCTGATAGGGGCAGCCAGTTTGTCTCACAATTTTGGAGAACCTTTCTGAAATTACGGTGGGTGGAGCAAGCTTTATCGTTGGCTTATCACAATGAATCTGACGGCCAGTCAGAGCGGACCAACCAAACCCTGGAACAATATTTGAGGTGCTATATCAACTATCACCAGGACAATTGGGTGGAATTACTGCCATATGCAGACTATGCCTACAATAATGCAGTCCATAGTAGCACCGGGAAAACTCGTTTGAAGCGGTCACTGGTCAATCAGGAAAACCCTTCCCATTCCTGGGGCAGCCTGCTGTTGATCCTCCTGAATTGCAGGAGTGGATTCAGCAGATTGTGCAGGGATGGGATCCAAACCTACGTGCCCTTCGAAAGGCTAAAGGCAGCCATAAAACACAGGCTGATAAACACAGACGGCCAGTAAAGCTAGCTGTGGGGGATATGGTGTATCTTTCCACAAATAATTTGCATGGAGTCTAGGGATGTAAAAACTGGGACAAAAATATTTAGGCTCCTTTAAAGTGCCTAACCTGTTGGCAATAGTCCTTTTTGTAAGCACAAGCACGCAGTGTAGAATGATTTACTTAGCCGTTTAAGAAGTAGCAGGCAGACATTCTCAAATCCAAACTTGTTGGCAATCAAGTCTTTTTTATAAGCACAAGCACGCAGTTAGAATGATTGAACACCTCACGCGTAAAGTAGCGTTTTCGGCAATAAGCCTTCAGTCAGTCTTGTCAAATAATATAGCCATCAAAGGGATTATTTTTTATACAAATAAACATTCATAATAGTAATGTTGCAGTTTACATTCATTCATAATATGTGGTACAAGTACCGTAATGAAATAATCATAGGTAAGCATTCTGAACATTCCAATAAGCAACTTTGTAACTTACTGTCTCTGATAAGACTTTTTCTCTCTCTTTCTTTCTCTCTCAGAGCTCTCTTTTCCCGTGGCTTCTGAAATTTTTTTGTTACAGAGCTTGTCAGAAGATATAGTAGATATAATTGATTGCACCTGTTGCCTAAGACAGGGACCTTCTAAAGAGATATACTCTTTTGAAACATTAGCTTACTTATGAATTATAGGTGGCATGTAAAATGCAGGCACTTGTTTAAGCCTTCCTGAACGGTATTAAACCTGTATATGAATCGATTTTCTGCTTGTAGAATAGCTGTTTCTATGTCTGTGTATTTAGACAAATAAAATCTTTGTAAAACAAAATTAAGGAAATCTGTATCTTGATGTTTCATATTCTTAACATGCTCCACTAATGGTGCATCCTCTTTTTGAAGTCTAATACAACTCCTGTGTTCAGAAATTCTGTTTCAGCGTGGTATACTGGTTAACAGCAGGTGGATTCTAATCTGGAGAATCGAGTTTGATTCCTCACTCTTCTACCTGAGTGGCAGAGACTTATCTGGTGAAGCAGATATGTTTCCACACTCTTAAATTCCTGCTGGGTGACCTTGGGCTAGTCACAGATCTCTTGGAACTATCTCCGTCCCACCTCCTTCACAAGATGTCTGTTGTGGGGAGAGGAAGGGAAAGGAGCTTGTAAGCCACCTAGGGTCTCCTTACTAGAGAGAAAAGTGGGATATAAATCCAATCTCTTCTTCAAGCCCCACCCACCTTCTTAAAAACACTTGGTGTGCACCAATAATGGTGTTCCTGGGTACCATGCATTGGGGATTGCTGGCACAGAGTCTTTTCTAAAAACATTCAGAGAATGTTCCTTGATGTTACTGCAATTTTTTTGGTCTTTTGGTTTCTGCCTCACTTTCTTCTGGCTGACAATGTGTCTGAGCATGAACAGAATGCCTTGCTTTCACCACTGAGCAACCCCAGCCAGACTTTACACATCTGGATTAGAGAGCAAATTTTCTTGGCCCGATTGGGGTTTAAAATGCACAGTTAATCTTTAGTTATTTATATGACTTTTACCCCACCCTTTCCCAACAAGTTGAGTTCAAGGCAGCTTCCAACAAAAACAAACAAACTTGCAATTAGAATATATAAACACCATTAAAATCCCAATTTATAAAACTCAGTGGTACTTTTGCATGATAGGGAACCAGTAAAAAAGAGAAGGGCAGAGCAAACTGATTCAAAGTCTTACAGGAAGTTAAAGAACAATAGTATAAATAGGGAAGGAAAAGGGCCAAGGTTTTGAAGCAGACAGAAGACAAACCAGGAACCAATTCTCTGGTGTTCTCCTGGTCTGGTGGCAATCCTAACTGGAAGGCATGTGGCTATCAAGTCAGAGGTCTAGCTGCATGGAGAGGGTTTGGGGGTAGCAAACAGTCTGAGAGTAAGGATAGGGTTTTTTTTCCCCTCTCTGGGTCTCAGTGAATTTTGTCTCCTGTAGAAATGGGACAGTGTTTCCGTGGAAGTTCCTATCTGATCTGGAAAGACTTTTCATGGCAATTGTATGTGGGATTCCCCTGGGGCAGGAAAAACTGTCCAACTGCAGCAACGATGTAGGAGCCTAAGGGGTTGTCCATAGGAAGGGTTGTTATGTAGCCAAGGACTGCCATGGGATCATCATGGTGTACATCCCATTTCCAGAATCTTCTGTTTGCTCCTGCTTCTGAGGATGAACACGCAGCTTTCATGGCCTTCCTGATTTTCCTGGTCTTGAACAGAACACCCAATAAATTGCATCCAGACACTCTTTTGGGCCCCCTCTGAAATAAGACACCCCCCTTCCAAAAGTCATGAGGCTTGGACATGCCATGGCCAATATATGGGCAGGAAGTAATTCTGAGGTGGGGGAAAGGTCTTGCCTCAGTGGCCATACTTTGTGGCCCGTGGAGCTGTTTTAGGTAAATAAAAAACTGGAGTTGGAAAAAGGCTTAAATTATTTATGGTGGTGAAGATCAAGGAGAGTGCAGAGAGCTCCAAAACAGAGAGTGCAGAGAGCCCCCTAATTTGGGGAGAGGGTATTAAAAAGGCACATGAGATTCAATACAAGCAAGTGTAAACAGATGCATATTGGGTCCAAAAGAATCCAAACTTCAAATATGCACTGGTGTGATCTGAGCCGGTAGCAACAGACCAAAGGATCTTGGGGTGTTGGAGGATAGCTCAATGGAAACATCCACTCGGGGTACAGCAAAAAGGCAAATTCAATACAAGCCATAATTAGAACAGGAATAGAGAATAAAATGGATGCTATCATACTGCCCATATGCAAAGCTATGGTGTGACCAACCGTGCTATGTTCTGCAGAGTTCTGGTAGCACAGTGATGGCAAACCTTTTCAAGATCGAGTGCCCAAATTGCAACCCAAAGCCCACTTATTTATCACAAAATGCCAACATGGCAATTTAATCTGAATACTGAGGTTTTAGTTTAGAAAAAACGGTTGGCTCCAAGGCATGCATTACTCGGGAGTAAGCTTGGTGGTAGTCGGTGGCTTTGCTTTGAAGCAACCGTGCAACTCTTCCAACGGGTGAAACCCTAGGAGGGTTTACTCAGACGCAAGCCCCATTGCCAGCAACCAAGCTTACTCTCAGGTAAAAGATCACGCTTTAGTTCTTCGCATGAAAATCAGTGGGGTTTAACAGCGCTTAACAGGGTTACCTACACTGCTTCCCCAAAACTAGGTCTCAGGTTAAATGCTAATAATCGAGCCCAGCGGCCCAGATGTGTGTGTGGGGAGGGGGGCACTCTGTGCGTGCCCACAGAGAGGGCTCTGAGTGCCACCTCTGGTACCCATGCCATAGGTTCACCACCACTGGTCTATGTAGACACATTTCTTATGATGCAATAAGATTTGTTAGATGAACACTGTGTTCTTGTGCTTATACAAAGAACTTGATTGCCAAGAAGTTTGGATTTGAGAATTTCTGCCTGCATTTTTGAAGGGCCAAGTATCCCCAAAAAGACTTTTTACTACATTGTTCAAGTAGATACATTTCTTATGAAGCAATAAGATTTGTTATATGAGCAGAAGATTGTGAATTATTTGCTATATATTTTCCTTTAGAATTGATAAAACTACATAATGTAAGGAATTCCATAGACGCAGAAATAAAAGGCTTTGGGAGTAAAAGTCCATTTATTAAGACATCTTAGAAAGCTCAAGTACACGCAGTGGCAGGAATGACACTTCCCGCCAGAAGCACAGGTTATAATACCAGTCACCCCATCCCCCCTTCCTGCTTCCCATGGGAACAGAGGCTTCATCTCCCGCGCAGAGATAAAGTCTCCGCCGAAGCATCTGGCCCATCGCCTTCGGGCACTGTGGAATGCACTCAAGGTTACTTCACCATCAACACTATTGAATCCTTTTTACACTACTGCCTCCCTAAAGAAGACCCCTTCCCCCAGGTTTGTGCGGAAAGGTGGCGGTGGAAAGCAGCTTAATGAGCGGTGGGGGCTTCTAAATGTTTAAGGAATAGAACCCATTGATTATACCCAGAGGAATATCATCCCACCCAAGAAACTAAATATTGCAAAGCGTTCGCCATGACATTAAAGCCAGAGTCCGAGGATAGCGCCAATTTTAAGTAGTGCTTTGTGGGCCATCAATAATAGTCGGTTGGGGGGCACTCTCCGCTGGTCGAATTCGTGCCAGGCATCGGAAGCGGAGCCTCCTTTGAGCAAGCTGGAAATGGAAGACAGGATGGATGTTACTAAGAGAGTTAGGGCAAATCTAAGGCCGGGCAGTGACATCATTAATCACTTTAGTAATTTTGAAAGGGTCCCACAAATCTCTTGCCAAGTTTAGAAAAATTTATGCACGCCTCTGAGATTTTGTAGATAAATATCACACCCAGGAGCCCAATAACACGAGAGGGAAATCCGAAAGGTGCCGTGTTTATCCGCTTGCAGTTTTGGGAGTCCTTTGCTTGTTGTAAGGCCCGGTCTGGATCCTACTTCCATCCCTCGACTAGGGATGAAATCCATTGTTGAAATTCTGGGGGGTCCTAAGGCAGCTCGCGAGGTAGTTGTTGGGCAACGGCGGGGAAGGAGCGACTTCAGACACAATTTCAAAGGGGTTTTGCTTAAATGTACTATGAACCGGCGATTGTTGTAGGCGACATCCGCGAAGCGAATAAGCTCGCTATAATCTACCATTGTCTTGGTGGTGGTTGTTGGTGTAACAACGCAAATACTGCCGTTCCTAAGGGTTCTGTTCGTTTCCTCTCCGCCTTCGGGCCACTCTCTTTGAACGTGGTAGGGCGGCGATGGCCGGGCCGCCCCTAACAACCCCCCAAAAAAAAAACGCTTCCAGAACTTGGAGATGAATTGGGGTCAAAGCGGTCTGAGACCACCTTTAACGGGGCTGAATGGAGACGTAAAACATGTTGAATAAACAGCCGTAGCCAACTTTAGGAGCGTGGAGGGATGGAAGCACATGGAATAAAATGGAGGCTTGCTTAGAGAATAAGTCTACCACCACCCATAAAACCGTGTTGCCATGACTTTCGAACGGCAAATCTATGTAATGAAATCCATATGGGGAGAGATGACTTCCCAAGGCCGGGGAAGCTACCGGGAGAGGTTGCAATAGTCCATGGGGCTTTCCGGGATGGTTTCTGGCTTCTGCACACAGCCGAAAGCAGCCTTTAATGTATGCACCTAAATGTCTTTACATTGTGCGCCAATGGCATCACCCAGTCGCACGGGCGGCCAAATGTAGAGTTTTTCAAAAGCCAAAATGCCCAGCCGAACGGGCATCGCATTGGCAAGCTTCCAAGAACCTGCTTTAGCGGAGGGGAGGCATCTACTCAACATTCCCCCCCTCCGCCAAACTCCATTCTCCAAGCGCGGTGGGAGTCCCCTTCGCCGCTTTGAGCTAGTTCAGGTACGCCCCGCCTCCTCCAATTCCCGCGAGGAAAGGAGAGCGACGACTGGGAGATGGGGAGCTGAGGAGAAGTGGATGTTTGAGATCGAGTGACAGCCAACCCCAACTGGGAGGGGAAAAGAACAGTCGTGGAATGTCTCGGTAAAGGCAGCTCCACCAACCTCCTCGGGTAGGCCCGGAGAGCCGCGTCAGCCAGTTTGTTGGTTTTCCCAGGGAAAAATGGACTGTAATAGAGAACGCGAACTTGTAGAAGTCGGCGCATGAACCGTTGTTTTGGCGGACATCTTGAGGGGTGGAAAAAAGAGCTGCCAGGTTTTTATGATCCCAATTCAAACTTTGAAAGGGATGTTTTAGCCCCTTCCAGCCAGTACGGCGCCAAGTGGAGAGTGCTGCCTTTGATGGCCGCCCAGTCTCTTTGTCACCCACAGTCCAGTTGGAGCTTCGGCACCAGAGAATTTTTTTTTTGACAAATAAGCACACGTGGAACCAGTCACCACCATCTTTATTTTTCTGCAAGCAGGACTGCCCTAAGTGCTTTGTCCGAAGCGCCCACGCCGGAACCACAAACGGGAGATCCGGGTCAGGGTGCTTTAGGATAGGAAGTTCGATTGAGTAAACGCAGATTTTAGTAGTTCAAAGGTTGCTGTTTGACATTTTTCAGTGACCAGAAAAGGGGGGGCCGGGTTGGCGGATACAGTGGATCTCTTACCCTTAGTGCGTATGAGGTCTGTGAGAGGAGAGTCAGTTCAGCAAATTGGGGTATAAAAATCCGCGATAGAAATTAGCAAAACCAAGAAACGACTGGAGTTCTTTGCGGTTGGTGAGGGGCAGGCCATTGGAGGGACTCAAGGCCAATTTTAGCAGGATCCATTTTAAGCCCTCGCCGGTGAGATCCGGGTAACCCAAATAGTCAATGGAGGTCTGATGAAAACAGCATTTGGAGAGAAAGTTTGGCAAAGAGAGAGTTGTCAAGCAAAGCGTTTCAGCACCTCTCAACCGAACCAATATTTCATGCTCTTCTATTGTTTATGCAGTAAATTAAAAACGTCATCCTAAGTATACAACAACTCCTTGTACAGTAAATCATGGAGAACTTCATTAATAAGAGCCATGAAAGCCCCTGGGCCCCACTTAACGCGAATGGCATTATTAAGTATTCAAACTGTCCAAACTTTGTGTGTTAAACGCGAGCTCAGGTGTTCATATCCTTCCAGCAATCCTTGACTCTGTAGTAAGTTTCTCTCAAGTCCAATTTAGTAAAAATCGCCCTTTGCCGAGTGCATCTAAAAGGTCCTTGATCAAAGGCAAAGGATATTTATTGGACAGGGGAAACGCTATTGAGGACCCCTCGCCATAATCTGTGCAAAGCCTTAAAGACCCATCTTTCTTTTTTGACAAACAAAGCAGGAGACAGCGTAGGTGTGTTTGGTAGTTCACCGTGATGAAACCAGCGGCGAAATAGTTGTTCTTGTCTAAGAAGGCACGCAGTTCCTTCTCCCTCCATTCGGGGACTCATCGCGGTAGATTCTACCCTTGGGTAGTTGGCGCTCCTGGTTGTATGACAATTTTACAGTCAGTGTCTCTGTGGGGTGGCAACTGATCACATTCCTGCTCCTGAAAAAACTCTGGCTAGATCTTGATATGCAGGTGGGATGCCAATAGAATCGGAGGAGCAATCACTGAGGGAAGCCAGAGAGGGGTGTGTGTGTCAGGAGACGCTGGGTTTTCTTCCTCCCACCATGTGTTCACTGCAGGGTGTCAGTGAATCTCTAGGATCCTGTCTTTCCAAATGTCAATTTTGGTTCATGTAATAACAACAAACTTCAAGCGCATGCCCAAAACTATGGGAGTGTTTAGCCACTGGCTTCAAAATGAAATCCATTTTCTCCCAATGAGTCGGCGCAGAACGGAGGAGAACGGCTGGCTGTTTTGAACTGGGTCGGGTCCTTCGGTTTTCCGAGAGGCTGCCGATCCATTTGGAAGTGAAATGGTATGGTTTAGCCAGTGGAATTCGGTCCAGACCCAGCTCCTCTGCCACCCAAATGGGGCGCATTAAGCAGTGGGAGCAGCCGGAATCTACTAAGCGGGCCGAGGCTATAATCGCGAGGGAGTGTGTTTAGCTGGGGTTGGCCAGAAATGCTTGAACAGTAATGGGAGAAGCTTCTGCTACCTTCACTCAATCAGCTGCCAGGAGTCGGGCCACACATGTCCATGGGGGGGCTGAAGAAGTTAAGCAGCAACAGCTGCTTCCCTCCCTTCTGTCGCCTTCCGGTCACCGCTTTGGATGAAAGCCAGTGGGAGTGCCCTGACCTTATGCTGGTGGTTTGGCAGACGGAGGCGCTGAGCTGGGGTCGCTGGAATTTTGCTTCTTAGGACAGTTGGCGGCTAGATGACCAGGCCCTCCTCCGCAGTAAAGACACAACCAAAGTCGGGCGGGCGGGCGGGTCGGAGGTGGTTTCGTTAGGAGCGCAAGCTGGGCTTTCAACTTGCAGTGGACACAGTAGTGGTTTTAGGGCGTGGCATGGCCTCCTTTGACGAAGCCGTGTATCTCCAAAGCGAGGGCGCCACTTCGAGACCCCAACTGGATCCTTTAATCCCGCTAATGGTAGTGCAGGAACTTCGAATTAGAAACACCGCTTTCATCGAAGCTTGCTGTCCACAGCATCTGAGAAGTATTCTCGCATTTCATGCGTTCAGGCCACTCAGGAGGAAAGTCGAAAGCAGCCGCCGCCAAGACGGAAATTCCACTCTGACAAATTCTGCAAACGGGCGGTTGCCTTGCTGGATGGCTTTTGATGGAGTGCGGATAGCTTCATTCTCGGCTTCTGGATCTTGAAAGCGCCTGTAAAGCTTGGAGGAATGCGGCACTGTCGCGAGAGTCCTCATCCTGTAAATCCAAAACAGTCCGCGAACCAGTTAGGCTGCTGCCCTATCCAGGACTGAGCCGATGTCCCGCATTTTTTTCAGCTGCTCAGACCGGGTATACAGATCGCATCATAGTCTTCCAAAGTGGGCATTGAGTTTATGTAAGATGAAGTAGGGAAGTTTGGAAGCGGTCCCATCAAAAAGCGGGCTGGTATCGGGTTTATAGTAGCCCCGCTCGGACGGCTCTTGGTGCCTGCTGAGGGAGGTGGTTGCTTGTAGCTGGTTGGAGCTGGCTGGGCAGGCAGCTGTTATGCGGCTGGGGAAAGGCGAGGAATGCGGGCGTGCTGGCGGTGCAGCTGGCGTTTGGGTGGCAGGACCCCGGAGTACGCATTGGCCCCCTGGCCGGCATGATCAGCAGTAACAACATAGACTCAACTTACAGGGCTTCCGGTCCTGCTGCCTCCTTAGCTCCCTTTCCAGCGCAGCCAGATCCCTCTCGCTAGCGGACCGTCGCATTCTGAATGCGCATGCAAAGCAGCAACACTACCGTTCCAATTTAGCCAGTTAGATCCCACGTTTAAGGGCTTCCAGTGAGCTCATACCTGGCGTCTTTGCCAAATACAGGCGCTTCGGCGTTGCCGTTGTAAATCCAGTCTGGACTGTTCCAGGACTTTATCATGGACACGACCGATTCTGGAGCATATTATCGCGTTGGGCGTCTTGGTAGCGCGGTCCAACTTCGAGCCTGAACTAACTTTGCGCTGCTGTTCCCCGGGTCCCTCTACGGGTTTTAAACAGCTCTTGCTGCAACTGTGCCAGCTCCTCCCTCCCATAACTGGCGCTTCACGGTTCCACATGCAGCAGGCTTTTCGCAGAGTCGTATTCACTTCCTCATCCCCCAGTCCTCCCTCGATGGGAGAGAAACCCGGTCTGGCACAGAGGCAGGCTCTTCGGACTCCTCGTCGTCTGGAAGGCGAGGGCATCGGAACCACCCGTAGCCGCCCGCAGCCACCGGTGGCTCCCCCCGAGGCACCTCAGGTGCGGTTGCTGGCCCAGGGATCCAGGGGTCGATTGGACAGAAGCGGTCACGGATACCCCTCCCAATTCCAGGTTTAGTCCGGTGTCCTTTGGGCCGGGCCCCAGTGCTGTACCACGCGGTGGTTCTTGGGAGCATCCGCAAAATCTGAGAGTCCAGGAATGCGTTCAATGGACCTCCTGGGTTGCCGCGATGAAAGGTGGTCCAGCCCGCGTCTCCTCCCATGACAGGTTGCATCTGGGGTTTGTAACTCCACGCTTGAAAGCGGGTAGAGATCCGATCCACAGGCATTTCGATCCATAGACAAGCGCCCAAAGCGACTCAGGTCGTGGTAGATCCCTCGTTCCAGCGAATTAAAGGGAAGACTTCGATTAACAATCTACGAGGGGCGGAAAGAGCCACCAGCGAGGCCCACGTTCTCCTGCTGGTCTCCTCCAGAGATCCAGAAGGCGCGAAGGTCCGGAAGGCCCTCTTTGGGAGAGCTACCGCGACCTTCGCGGTAAAATTCAACCTCTCCATCGCTTAAGACAAAGAGGTCCACTTACACAGGAGTATAGATGAATTCAAGGTTCCTGCCACAATGTAAAGGAATTCCATAGACGCAGAAATAAAAGGCTTTGGGAGTAAAAGTCCATTTATTAAGACATCTTAGAAAGCTCAGAGGAGTACGCAAAGGTGGCAGGAATGACACTCCCGCCAGAAGCACAGGTTATAATACCAGTCACCCCATCCCCCCTTCCTGCTTCCCATGGGAACAGAGGCTTCATCTCCCGCGCAGAGATAAAGTCTCCGCCGAAGCATCTGGCCCATCGCCCGGGCTGTGGAATGCACTCAAGGTTACTTCACCATCAACACTATTGAATCCTTTACACATATAAGTTTGGCAAATAGCCTGAGTTATGTTGTCTTAATGATGTGTATTCTTGGATTTCCTTTATGTACTTGACTACTTACATTAATATCATAATTAGATTAATTCCATTCAGATATTCTCAGTGCGAACACATTATTTGTTAACTTGTATTTGCGCGCTAACGCAGAAAAACAGATTAGCAATATTAAAGAACAACTGAGTACTACTTGGGTGCTGTGTGGTTTCCGGGCTGTATGGCCGTGTTCTAGCAGCATTCTCTCCTGACGTTTCGCCTGCATCTGTGGCTGGCATCTTCAGAGGATCCTCTGAAGATGCCAGCCACAGATGATCCTCTGAAGATGCCAGCCACAGATGCAGAGCGGCGTCAGGAAAGAGTACTGCTAGAATTCGGCCATACAGCTCTAGCACCTAAGCTATTCCGGCGATGAAAGCAACCGACAACTGAGTACTACGTTTGTGATAAAAGATCTAGGTGATATTACAAATTACCTGGGTATTGAAATACAACGTATAGTTGACAAAGGTTTTTTCCTTACCCAGAAAAGAAGAATTGCAAATCTAGTGAAACATGCAAAATTGGAAAATGCAAAACCTACACAAACCCCTATGGCAGGGGTCGGCAACCTTTGCCACCCAAAGAGCCGTTTGGACCCAGCGGCACCAGCCGGGGAGTCTCACTCCCGCTGTGCAGTGGCGCCCTGCACCCCGCCAGCCCCAGCCGCCACCGACAGCAGAGCGCCTCCTCCCCCCCACTTCCAGAACAGGGGGCGACCGCCTCCTCCCCAGCAGCCTCCTGCCCACCCCCCCGTCCCTGCCTGCTGGCCAGCCGGAGTTCTCCTCGTTCTCCCTCACTCACCCTCCCCCAGCAGGCTTTGAGGCTTGGCTTCTGGCAGCCAGCCTCTAAGACTTAAAAGGGCAATTGGAATTGCCCCTTTAGGAAAGTCATACAGGCTGGCTGCCTGGAGCGGCTGCCTGGGGGGAGGTCGGAAGGCTGCTGCTGTGGAGGCCGAGGGCTGCGCAAGCTGGCGCCCTGCAGCACTTCTTACCGTCGTAGAAGCCCTTACTCGGCCCGAGTGGCCATTGCACTTACTCACGAGTAAGTGGGGGATGGGGCGCCCGCAGAGTTTTTGGTCTCTGGGCCCCATTGGAACTTGGTATGCCTCTGAAAGGGGCAGCCACGGCAGGAGCCACATGCAGCTCGCGAGCCGCGGGTTGCCGACCCCTGCCCAATGGTTTCTGACTTTTTGAAAGCGCAAGACTCAGAACCGTGTGAAAACCCTGAGATATATAGAAGTCTTGTAGGACCAATACTCTACATTGCAAATTGGATAAGACCTGACCTGGCTTTTGTTGCCAGTGCTCTCAGTCGTCATGTCCATAATCCAACTGTAAATTATTGGAATGCATTAATGAAAGTCATTAAGTACTTGAATACCACTGCAAATGATGGTCTGTGTATATTTCCTGGGAAAAACAACAGTCAACTGATTGCTATTGTTGATAGTTCATTTGCTGATAGTGAAGACCAAAAGTCTTGTACTGGCTTCATTGTAAAGTATGCAAAAGTGCCAATAGCTTGGTGTTCAAGGAAACAAACCAATGTATGTCTGTCATAAGAACATAAGAACAAGCCAGCTGGATCAGACCGGAGTCCATCTAGTCCAGCTCTCTGCTACTCGCAGTGGCCCACCAGGTGCCTTTGGGAGCTCACATGCAGGATGTGAAAGCAATGGCCTTCTGCGGCTGTTGCTCCCGATCACCTGGTCTGTTAAGGCATTTGCAATCTCAGATCAAAGAGGATCAAGATTGGTAGCCATAAATCGACTTCTCCTCCATAAATCTGTCCAAGCCCCTTTTAAAGCTATCCAGGTTAGTGGCCATCACCACCTCCTGTGGCAGCATATTCCAAACACCAATCACACGTTGCGTGAAGAAGTGTTTCCTTTTATTAGTCCTAATTCTTCCCCCCAGCATTTTCAATGGCCAGCTGGATCAGACCAAAGTCCATCTAGTCCAGCTCTCTGCTACTCGCAGTGGCCCACCAGGTGCCTTTGGGAGCTCACATGTAGGATGTGAACGCAATGGCCTTCTGCGGCTGTTGCTCCCGATCACCTGGTCTGTTAAGGCATTTGCAATCTCAGATCAAAGAGGATCAAGATTGGTAGCCATAAATCGACTTCTCCTCCATAAATCTGTCCAAGCCCCTTTTAAAGCTATCCAGGTTAGTGGCCATCACCACCTCCTGTGGCAGCATATTCCAAACACCAATCTTCATTGTGTGAAGAAGTGTTTCCTTTTATTAGTCCTAATTCTTCCCCCCAGCATTTTCAATGGATGCCCCCTGGTTCTAGTATTGTGAGAAAGAGAGAAAAAGTTCTCTCTGTCAACATTTTCTACCGCATGCATAATTTTATAGACTTCAATCATATTCCCCCCTCAGACGTCTCCTCTCCAAACTAAAGAGTCCCAAACGCTGCAGCCTCTCCTCATAGGGAAGGTGCTCCAGTCCCTCACTCATCCTTGTTGCCCTTCTCTGCACTTTTTCTATATCCTCAATATCCTTTTTGAGATGCGGCGACCAGAACTGGACACAATTACTCCAAGTGCGGTCGCACCACTGCTTTATATAAGGGCATGACAATCTTTGCAGTTTTATTCTCAATTCCTTTTCTAATGATCCCCAGCATAGAGTTTGCCTTTTTCACAGCTGCCATGCACTGAGTTGACATTCCCATGGAACTATCAACTAAGACGCCTAAATCCCTTTCCTGGTCTGTGACTGATAGCACTGACCCCTGTAGCTAATATGTGAAGTTTGGATTTTTTTGCCCCTATGTGCATCACTTTGCATTTTGCTACATTGAATTGCATTTGCCATTTCTTAGCCCACTCACCTAATTCATCAAGGTCCGCTTGGAGCCCTTCGCAATCCTTTGTGGCTCTCACCACCCTACATAATTTGCTATCATCTGCAAACTTGGCCACCACGCTACCCACCCCTACTTCCAGGTCATTTATGAATACGTTAAAGAGCACTGGTCCCAAAACGGATCCTTGGGGGACACCACTCCCTACATCTCTCCATTGTGAGAACTTCCCATTTACACCCACCCTTTGCTTCCTGTTTCTCAACCAGTTTTTAATCCATAGGAGGACTTCCCCTCTTATTCCTTGATTGCTGAGTTTTCTCAATAGTCTCTGGTGAGGAACTTTGTCAAAAGCCTTTTGGAAATCCAAGCAGACAATGTCCACTGGTTCCCCCTTATCCACATGCCTGTTTACACCCTCAAAGAATCTAGTAAGTTTGTAAGACAGGATTTGCCTCTGCAAAAGCCATGCTGACTCTTTCTCAGCAGGTCTTGCTTTTCTACATGTTTAATAATTTTATCTTTAATGATAGATTCTACTAATTTACCAGGAACAGATGTCAAACTGACTGGCCTGTAATTTCCCGGGTCCCCCCTAGATCCTTTCTTAAAAATTGGTGTGACATTGGCCATCTTCCAGTCTTCAGGGATAGAGCCTGATTTCAGGGATAAGTTGCATATTAAAGTGAGAAGATCAGCAATTTCATGCTTGAGCTCTTTAAGAACTCTTGGATGAATGCAATCTGGGCCAGGGGATTTGGTAGCATTTAGTTTATCAATGGCTGCCAGAACTTCTTCCTATGTCTGTCAACCAGTGAGTCAGAAATAGCTGCTATGTCAGAAACTGCTAATGAATTGATTTGGTTGCAATCCTTACTAACTGGATTGGACAATATAAGGCAACTGGTGCATAATGGTAACATAAAATTGCTGTATGTACCAACTGAAAGTAATGTTGCAGATATGTTAACCAAACCGTTGGTGAAACAAAAGTTCTTGGCTTTGCTGCTAAGCAAAGTGTGAATGTGAATGTAAATAGAATGTGAATGTAAATAGGCACAACTGTAAAAAGATTTTGGAAGGGGTGTCAGAGCACTGTCAAACTGGTGTCTGATCAGCAAAATCTAGTTGACAGTTGTCACATGACCTAGCCTCATTCTGAGCTTAATTGATACTGAACTGTGATTAGACAGTAAAATGTATATAAGTCTGAACTGTACATAGCTCTGAGAGTCACTTGTCTTCGCACTGCCTGGCGGAGCACTTTGTCTGTGAAAACAACTTTGTGAACAATAAAAGTGAGATCGCTTCTGTGAAGCTGAGCTGCTGTGTGCCTCTGAGTTCCTACTGTGTTCCAGTGAGTTGTGCAACTGCTAGCTGGGGATTCATCCCATCCTTCACACTTCTGTCACTGAATCTCTTTCCACTCTCTGAATATTCAAAAGGTCTCTCCTTTGTGAGTTCTTTGATGCTTTTCAAGATGGTCATTCCGACTGAATCTCTTTCCACACTCTGAGCATTCAAAAGGTCTCTCCTTTGTGTGAGCTCTTTGATGCTTTTGAAGAGCGCTTCTGTAATTGAATCTCTTTCCACACTCTGAGCACTCAGAAGGTCTCTCCCCTGTATGAGTTCTTTGATGTTGTTGAAGATGGTCACTCCGACTGAATCTCTTTCCACACTCTGAGCATTCAAAAGGTCTCTCCTTTGTGTGAGCTCTTTGATGCTTTTGAAGAGCGCTTCTGCCATTGAACCTCTTTCCACACTCTGAGCACTCAGAAGGTTTCTCCCCTGTATGAGTTCTTTGATGCTGTTGAAGATGGCCACTTTGACTGAATCTCTTTCCACACTCTGAGCATTCAAAAGGTCTCTCATTTGTGTGAGTTCTTTGATGCTTTTGAAGAGCTTCTCTGTAATTGAATTTTCCACACCTCCTGAGCACTCAGAAGAAGCCCTCCCCGTATGAGTTCCCTTTGGATGTTGTTGAAGATGGGTCACCCGACTGAATCTTCATTAACTCTGGAGCATTCAAAAGGTTCCTCCTTTGTGTGAGCTCTTGATGCTTCTTGCCATTGGAACCTCTTCCACACCTAGCACCTGTAGCGCCAGTTTCTCCCGTATGAGTTCTTTTGATGCTGTTGAAGATGGCCACTTTGACTGAATCTCTTTCCACACTCTGAGCATTCAAAAGGTCTCTCATTTGTGTGAGTTCTTTGATGCGTTTGAAGATGGCCATTCCGACTGAATCTCTTTCCACACTCTGAGCATTCAAAGGGTCTCTCCCCTGTGTGAGTTCTTTGATGCCGCTGAAGTGTGCAACTCCGACTGAATCTCTTTCTACATTCAAAGCATTCAAAAGGTCTCTCCCCTGTGTGAGTTCTTTGATGCTGTTGAAGAGTGCTACTGTGACTGAATCTCTTTCCACACTCGAAGCATTCAAAAGGTCTCTCCTTTGTGCCTTGATTTCTGTCACTTACTTTCAGGTCATCATTCTTCACTTTATCTGGCAATAGCTGATGCACTTTCTCATTCCCCTCATTCCACTGCTCATCTCCTGCAGGAATAAAAAGAGAGATCCTGTTAGCACCATTCACTTTTTTTTTTAAGACTTTTTTTTTAAGACTGATAATAAATACAATCATAAAACCATCATAATTTAATTAAAATCTGTAAAAGCAGCGAAAGACTAACTGTGATGCTGATAATTATAGATGTAGGTGGCGCCCAGCTACCCATTATTAAATCCTTTCCCAAAGGGAGGATCGGCGAGTCCCATCAGATGGTATCAGGTGCGGATGTAAGAGCCAAGAAGGGGGGGCAATTCATCAGCAGCCGGGTCCCTCCAAAGGCCCGCCGGAACAGCTCCGTCTTACAGGTCTTCCTGCGGAATTCATCGAGGATCCCGCAGGGCCCGGACAAACTGGTGGGAGAGCGTTCCACCAGGCCGGGGCCAGAAGCCATAAGGGCCCTGGCCGATGTGGAGGCCACCAGCAACATCGAGGTGCCAGGGACCACTAGTAAGTCGGCCTCAACTTAACGCTGAGGCCGTGTAGGTATATATGGGGTGATGCGGTCTCAAAGATCACGCAGGGTCCCAGGCCGCATAAGGCCTTAAAGGTCGAGTACCAACACCTTGAAGACGCATCCGGAACTCTACCACAGGAAGCCAAATGTAGCTGGCGGAGAGCACAGGCTGGGATGTGATCCCAGATGGCGCTTTCGCCTGTGAGTAAGCGCATACGCTGCCAGATGTTTGGACCAAAGTTTCAGTCTCTCTCGGATCCAGGCTGCAGTGGATAGCGCCGATGTGCAGCGAAGTTACAATAGTCCCTAATCTGGAGGTGACCGTTGCATGGATCACGGTGGCTAGGTCCGCTTGGGAGAGGAAGGGGGGCCAGCCGCCCGAGCCTGGCAAAGATGGAAAGAAAGCAAAACCCGAAGGGTTATATGTGCCACCTGGGTCTCCATTAGAAAGAAGGCGAATCCAGAGTGGACCCCTGTGGGTTGCTTACAGAGTGGGGATTCGGCGTCAATATGGCCCCCTTCCCCACACCGGGCGCGCGTGAAAAGCCCCACTCCCCTCGCGGCCGAGCGCCAGAAGGATCTTCCATCTTTGATGGGATTCAGTTTTAACCTGCTCTGTTGCAATAGCCAACCAGCCACCGCTACTTCCAAGCAATAATGCTGTAGAGCTGCAGGCGGTGGCTGCTCCATCCATCAACAGAGAATCGAGCTTTCGTGTGTCAACCGCGATACTGATGACAAAACCAGCCCAAAACTCTGTACCAGCTGAGCAAGGGGTCGCATATAGATGTTAAATAATAGCGGGGATAGTAGCGCCCCCTGGGGTACACCACAATGAAGTGGGCACTTCCGGGAGGCCTGATCCCCGCATCTCACTTGCTGATTCCGGCCCTGGAGGAACGAAACAATCCAATGAAGGACAGTGCCCCGCACTCCAGAGGCGACCAGGGATTGGGTCAAAAAGGTCATGAAATTGACCATATCAAGCGCTGCGGGGTAAGATCTAGCTTAATACCAGCAGCGCCGATCCGCCTCAGTCGAGGAGGCTGTATCACGGAGTGTATCTGTGGCAGTGACAAGAACAGTCTTGCTCCCATGCCCAGCACGGAAGCCGGACGGGAAGGAAGGGTCAAAAGCCAATGCATCATCCAGAAAGCCTTGAAGCTGCTCCAACACCCACTCTCTCAATTACCTTCCCCAGAAGCGAAAGGTGTTCGAGACGGCCCAGGCGATGTCGGCCAGATCCCTTGGATCTAACAATGGTCTTTTTAAGAGTGAGTGGACCACTGCCTCCTTCAACCCATCCGGGAAGACTCCTTGCTCAAGGGAGCCATTGATAATGCTCAACAGATGGGGTCGTAGCTCCCCCCGGCAGGCTTTCACAAGCCAGGAAGGGCACGGATCCAGAGGACAGGTAGTAGGTCTAACAGCAGCTAAGGCTCTGTCGACAGCGGCTTCGGAGAGCAGGGAAATCTGGGCCAAACAAGGGCCTGAAGACGGCAAGGGAGCCTCCAGTTCACTAATTGTAGCCAACGTAGAGAGACGATCCTGGCGGAGCGACGCGACCTTATCCGCAAAAAAGCTCATAAATGCCTCACAGCTAGTGCTCAATTGGGAATTTGCGAACCCTCCGATAAGGAGGTTAAGGAGCCGAATTATATATGAAACAACTGTGCCGGGCGGGAGCTAGCGGATCGCGAGAGAGAGAGGAGAAGAAAGCCATCGCCGCCTCCTTACATTAAGCCATCTCATAGACTTTTCCATAAGCGTCCTATAAGATGTTGGCGCAGCAATGTGCGAGATTTCCCACCAACTCACTCTAGGCGTCTAAAGCATGCGTTTAAATTTTAGTGCAGATCCTCTGTATATCATGGAGCGCACCGAGAGCGGGGGCGTAGAGGCCGCCTGGGGGCAACAGCCTCGATGGCATCAGAGAGCCAGGAATTCCAGTCCTCTACCTGCTCATCGAGTGTGCTGGCGGGTTCAGGGTCCCGCAGAGCATTCAGGAAACCAAGTGGATCCATAAGTCTCCGCGGGCGGGCATAAATCAGCCCGTCGCCTAGACAGGGGTGATGGGGCACGTCCATCCGGACCCTCAAGGCATAGTGGTCAGACCATGGCACTCTATCCACAGAGGATACGACCAAATTAATCCCTGACCCAAAGACCAAATCCAGCGTGTGCCCAGCCTCGTGAGTGGGGCCCGAATTTACTAAGGAGAGGCCTAGCATCGCCATGGATGACACTAGATCCGCTGCCACTGTACATGAGGCGGTGTCGGCATGGACGTTGAAGTCCCCCAAAACAATAAGTCTGGGGAACTGCAGCGCCCAGTCCGACACCACCTCCAGCAGCCGCGGCAGACTGTTTTCCGGTGCGCTAGGCGACCGGTACACCAGAAGAACAGCCAACCTCTCCGAGGCCAACCACTCCAAGCCGACACACTCCATGCTGGTGATCTCCGGGATAGGGGCCGCCCTGAAGGGGATAGACTCATGGATGAACAGTGCCCCCCCCCCCCCCCGGCCCTGTGTTCGTGATTGGTGGAGGCACGTGAAACCCTTGGACTTCGCCCAAGGCGACGGTCTCACCTTCGCGCACCCAGGTTTCGGTGACACATGCCAGGTCCATCTGCTGGGCTCCGAGAAAATCCCGGAGTACCATGGTCTTATTATTGATGGACCTGGCATTAATCAACACCAAAGACGAAGCAGAGTGTCCCTGATCCCAGCCACCATCGTTTCTCGGGATAGGTCGGAGGTCAGAAGGCGAACGAGCAAACCCATATCTCATGCGCCTTCTATCATATGGCCGCCGCCTACCGCAATATCTACCCCGTCCCATCAACACCGGGATCCCCAGCCCCAGAGTTGGTACCCCCATAACTCTGCCGACTGGTTAATTTCCCCACCAAAGTGGGTCCAACTCAACTAACAGTAAGTAATCCCAGCTTGACTAACCTAACTCTCATATACAAACAGGTTGGGCAGAACTAACTGAGTAGTACAATAATAAAATTCTAACTAACCTACACTAATGCCAATAATACGGGCTATACTAATAAACTAATATTCTCCAACTATAGCCATCTAAAATATAGAATACATAACAAGGAGTTTGAAAAAATGAGAGATGTGAACCAAAAGGAGGGCGTCAGGTGACAACAAGGGAGGCAACTGCCACCCAAGCCCCAAGCCCCCTAGTGGGAGGGCAATGGCACTACATGGGCTCCTGATGGAATCTATAGGAACAGTGATGGGGTTACAGCTGCACAGGCGGCAGGCATGGGGCTCACACCAACCAGGCCAACCGTTCATGTGCAGGGTATCTAGTCCAAAGGAAGCCTTACAGGGTCGGTGGAACTTGAAGTTCCATCCACAAGAAAAACATTTCAGTGGCTTTTTGCTTGCTGCTCTACATTAATATATACCGTAAAGGGCCATTCAAGCCTGCTGCATCAGAAAGGTTTGGTTTGCAATCTAACAGATTATATGCCTCCTCACCTGAGTGAATCCTTTGATGTGAAGAAAGGGCTGATATCCAACTATAGGTCTTTCTGCACTTCATGCAATCACACAGTTTCTCTCCTGAGGGAATTTGCCTCTCAGCAATAAGAATGAAGTTCTTACTGCATGTCTTTCCAAAGGCTACACTTGAATTTTTGTTTACTCTCAAGTGGATTCTCTGGTTAGCAAGGAGGCCAAGCCACCCATCAGGCACTTCCCCCCTCACAACAAACACCCTGTGAGGTAGGTGGGCCTGAGAGATTTCTAAGTGAACTGTGACTTGTCCAAGGTCACCCAGCAGGCTTCATGTGGAGGAGTTGGGAATCAGACCCTTTTCTCCAGATCACAGTCCTCCAATCTCAAACACTACAGCACGTTGGCTCTCCAGACCACAATCAGAGGGGATTGCCCTAATCTTATCTGGAGGATGCATTCTAGTGGTTGTAAACCAAGAAACTAGTATTTGGCCCCTTCCAGAGTCTTCCTGAGGGCTCAAAATTCCACATTTGATTCACCTGGGACACCCTGCCTGTTTAGCTTGATTCCATACAGCATAATAATAGTAAATTACATTCAGTATTTTAGAATCCAGGTCTATTTTATTCCGGTTTCTCCCTTCATGAAGGAATCAAGTTATGATCAGTGGGAAATATTCTTATTTCTTTCACACCAGATCGGCTTTTTTTGTTTTTTACAATGCAGACGCAGCCGTGCATGCACGAACATCCCCAGTGTGCTACATTTTGATTCGCTGCCTCCCTACCCCAAAGTCAATGCTTCCTGTTGGTGGATCCACAGAGGTCAAATCACATGAATCCCAGGTTAAGGACCGAGACAGGGTATACAGGAGGAGGAGCTGGAATACAGAGTTTTGAAGGAGGACATTGACATAGTGGGCATCACAGAGACATGGTGGAATGAGGAGAACCAGTGGGATGCTGTTATCCTAGGTTACAGGCTCTACAGGAAGGATAGGACAGGGCGTTTCTGGGATGGTGTTGCCCTCTATGTCAAACAGAGCATAGTGTCACATAAAATAGACAATGCAAGGGGAGCTGATTTCCCTACAGAAGCCCTGTGGATATCAATGCCAGGAGTGAAGGATAGTCTAATGTTAGGAATATATTATCGTCCCCCTGACCAAAGCGCACAAGAGGATTCTGAGATGGAAAAAGAAATTAGAGAGGCCAACAAAAGCAAAAATGTAGTGGTAATGGGCGATTTTGACTATCCCCACATAAACTGGAAAAATGCATGTTCAGGAGCATTCCTGGATATGCTAAATGACAGTGGCTTAGAGCAGATGGTTGTGAAACCAACCAGGGGAGAGGTGATCCTAGATCTAATTCTATGTGGGACCCAGGATCTGGTACGGGAAGTCAGTGTTGTTGAGCCGATAGGGAACAGTGACCACAATGCTGTTAAATTCAATATCTCTGCATGCGAGCAAGTGACAACTACTGATGTAGTTACAGTCGCCTTCAGAAAGGGAAATTTCTCAAAGATGAGGGGGATAGTGCGCAGGAAGCTGAAAGGGAAAATCAAGAGAGTCAAAACTGTCCAAGATGCTTGGAGGTTATTTAAAAAAACAGTAATAAAAGCTCAGCTGGAATGTGTTCTGCAGGTTAGGAAAGGCAGCACCCAGTTCAAAAGAAAGCCACAATGGTTAACAAGGGAGGTTGAGGAAATTATCAGAAAAAAGATGATGTCTTTTAGAAAATGGAAATCCAGCTCAACTGATGGAGAATATGAGAAGGAACACAAATGGTGGCAAAAGAGAAGCAAGTTAGCTGTAAGGCAGGCAAAAAAGGCTTATGAGGAATGCATGGCTGCAAACATCAAGACCAGCAACAACAGTTCTTCAAGTATATCAAAAGTAGGAAACCAGCTACGGAAGAGGTAGGCCGTTAGATGACGAAGGAACAAAAGGTGTGCTAAAGGATTGCAGAGAAGCTGAATGAATTCTTTGCATTTGTCTTCACCCAAGAGGAAGTGAAGAAAATTCCTGCACCTGAAGCAAGATTCTTAGGAGGCGAATCCGAGGAACTAGCAAAGATAGTGGTAGACAAGGAAGAAGTTCTGGCAGCCATTGATAAACTAGGGGGGGGGTGGGGGGGGGGGGGGGTGGGGGGGGGGGGGGGTGGGGGGGGGGGGGGGTGGGGGGGGGGGGGGGTGGGGGGGGGGGGGGGTGGGGGGGGGGGGGGGTGGGGGGGGGGGGGGGTGGGGGGGGGGGGGGGTGGGGGGGGGGGGGGGTGGGGGGGGGGGGGGGTGGGGGGGGGGGGGGGTGGGGGGGGGGGGGGGTGGGGGGGGGGGGGGGTGGGGGGGGGGGGGGGTGGGGGGGGGGGGGGGTGGGGGGGGGGGGGGGTGGGGGGGGGGGGGGGTGGGGGGGGGGGGGGGTGGGGGGGGGGGGGGGTGGGGGGGGGGGGGGGTGGGGGGGGGGGGGGGTGGGGGGGGGGGGGGGTGGGGGGGGGGGGGGGTGGGGGGGGGGGGGGGTGGGGGGGGGGGGGGGTGGGGGGGGGGGGGGGTGGGGGGGGGGGGGGGTGGGGGGGGGGGGGGGTGGGGGGGGGGGGGGGTGGGGGGGGGGGGGGGTGGGGGGGGGGGGGGGTGGGGGGGGGGGGGGGTGGGGGGGGGGGGGGGTGGGGGGGGGGGGGGGTGGGGGGGGGGGGGGGTGGGGGGGGGGGGGGGTGGGGGGGGGGGGGGGTGGGGGGGGGGGGGGGTGGGGGGGGGGGGGGGTGGGGGGGGGGGGGGGTGGGGGGGGGGGGGGGTGGGGGGGGGGGGGGGTGGGGGGGGGGGGGGGTGGGGGGGGGGGGGGGTGGGGGGGGGGGGGGGTGGGGGGGGGGGGGGGTGGGGGGGGGGGGGGGTGGGGGGGGGGGGGGGTGGGGGGGGGGGGGGGTGGGGGGGGGGGGGGGTGGGGGGGGGGGGGGGTGGGGGGGGGGGGGGGTGGGGGGGGGGGGGGGTGGGGGGGGGGGGGGGTGGGGGGGGGGGGGGGTGGGGGGGGGGGGGGGTGGGGGGGGGGGGGGGTGGGGGGGGGGGGGGGTGGGGGGGGGGGGGGGTGGGGGGGGGGGGGGGTGGGGGGGGGGGGGGGTGGGGGGGGGGGGGGGTGGGGGGGGGGGGGGGTGGGGGGGGGGGGGGGTGGGGGGGGGGGGGGGTGGGGGGGGGGGGGGGTGGGGGGGGGGGGGGGTGGGGGGGGGGGGGGGTGGGGGGGGGGGGGGGTGGGGGGGGGGGGGGGTGGGGGGGGGGGGGGGTGGGGGGGGGGGGGGGTGGGGGGGGGGGGGGGTGGGGGGGGGGGGGGGTGGGGGGGGGGGGGGGTGGGGGGGGGGGGGGGTGGGGGGGGGGGGGGGTGGGGGGGGGGGGGGGTGGGGGGGGGGGGGGGTGGGGGGGGGGGGGGGTGGGGGGGGGGGGGGGTGGGGGGGGGGGGGGGTGGGGGGGGGGGGGGGTGGGGGGGGGGGGGGGTGGGGGGGGGGGGGGGTGGGGGGGGGGGGGGGTGGGGGGGGGGGGGGGTGGGGGGGGGGGGGGGTGGGGGGGGGGGGGGGTGGGGGGGGGGGGGGGTGGGGGGGGGGGGGGGTGGGGGGGGGGGGGGGTGGGGGGGGGGGGGGGTGGGGGGGGGGGGGGGTGGGGGGGGGGGGGGGTGGGGGGGGGGGGGGGTGGGGGGGGGGGGGGGTGGGGGGGGGGGGGGGTGGGGGGGGGGGGGGGTGGGGGGGGGGGGGGGTGGGGGGGGGGGGGGGTGGGGGGGGGGGGGGGTGGGGGGGGGGGGGGGTGGGGGGGGGGGGGGGTGGGGGGGGGGGGGGGTGGGGGGGGGGGGGGGTGGGGGGGGGGGGGGGTGGGGGGGGGGGGGGGTGGGGGGGGGGGGGGGTGGGGGGGGGGGGGGGTGGGGGGGGGGGGGGGTGGGGGGGGGGGGGGGTGGGGGGGGGGGGGGGTGGGGGGGGGGGGGGGTGGGGGGGGGGGGGGGTGGGGGGGGGGGGGGGTGGGGGGGGGGGGGGGTGGGGGGGGGGGGGGGTGGGGGGGGGGGGGGGTGGGGGGGGGGGGGGGTGGGGGGGGGGGGGGGTGGGGGGGGGGGGGGGTGGGGGGGGGGGGGGGTGGGGGGGGGGGGGGGTGGGGGGGGGGGGGGGTGGGGGGGGGGGGGGGTGGGGGGGGGGGGGGGTGGGGGGGGGGGGGGGTGGGGGGGGGGGGGGGTGGGGGGGGGGGGGGGTGGGGGGGGGGGGGGGTGGGGGGGGGGGGGGGTGGGGGGGGGGGGGGGTGGGGGGGGGGGGGGGTGGGGGGGGGGGGGGGTGGGGGGGGGGGGGGGTGGGGGGGGGGGGGGGTGGGGGGGGGGGGGGGTGGGGGGGGGGGGGGGTGGGGGGGGGGGGGGGTGGGGGGGGGGGGGGGTGGGGGGGGGGGGGGGTGGGGGGGGGGGGGGGTGGGGGGGGGGGGGGGTGGGGGGGGGGGGGGGTGGGGGGGGGGGGGGGTGGGGGGGGGGGGGGGTGGGGGGGGGGGGGGGTGGGGGGGGGGGGGGGTGGGGGGGGGGGGGGGTGGGGGGGGGGGGGGGTGGGGGGGGGGGGGGGTGGGGGGGGGGGGGGGTGGGGGGGGGGGGGGGTGGGGGGGGGGGGGGGTGGGGGGGGGGGGGGGTGGGGGGGGGGGGGGGTGGGGGGGGGGGGGGGTGGGGGGGGGGGGGGGTGGGGGGGGGGGGGGGTGGGGGGGGGGGGGGGTGGGGGGGGGGGGGGGTGGGGGGGGGGGGGGGTGGGGGGGGGGGGGGGTGGGGGGGGGGGGGGGTGGGGGGGGGGGGGGGTGGGGGGGGGGGGGGGTGGGGGGGGGGGGGGGTGGGGGGGGGGGGGGGTGGGGGGGGGGGGGGGTGGGGGGGGGGGGGGGTGGGGGGGGGGGGGGGTGGGGGGGGGGGGGGGTGGGGGGGGGGGGGGGTGGGGGGGGGGGGGGGTGGGGGGGGGGGGGGGTGGGGGGGGGGGGGGGTGGGGGGGGGGGGGGGTGGGGGGGGGGGGGGGTGGGGGGGGGGGGGGGTGGGGGGGGGGGGGGGTGGGGGGGGGGGGGGGTGGGGGGGGGGGGGGGTGGGGGGGGGGGGGGGTGGGGGGGGGGGGGGGTGGGGGGGGGGGGGGGTGGGGGGGGGGGGGGGTGGGGGGGGGGGGGGGTGGGGGGGGGGGGGGGTGGGGGGGGGGGGGGGTGGGGGGGGGGGGGGGTGGGGGGGGGGGGGGGTGGGGGGGGGGGGGGGTGGGGGGGGGGGGGGGTGGGGGGGGGGGGGGGTGGGGGGGGGGGGGGGTGGGGGGGGGGGGGGGTGGGGGGGGGGGGGGGTGGGGGGGGGGGGGGGTGGGGGGGGGGGGGGGTGGGGGGGGGGGGGGGTGGGGGGGGGGGGGGGTGGGGGGGGGGGGGGGTGGGGGGGGGGGGGGGTGGGGGGGGGGGGGGGTGGGGGGGGGGGGGGGTGGGGGGGGGGGGGGGTGGGGGGGGGGGGGGGTGGGGGGGGGGGGGGGTGGGGGGGGGGGGGGGTGGGGGGGGGGGGGGGTGGGGGGGGGGGGGGGTGGGGGGGGGGGGGGGTGGGGGGGGGGGGGGGTGGGGGGGGGGGGGGGTGGGGGGGGGGGGGGGTGGGGGGGGGGGGGGGTGGGGGGGGGGGGGGGTGGGGGGGGGGGGGGGTGGGGGGGGGGGGGGGTGGGGGGGGGGGGGGGTGGGGGGGGGGGGGGGTGGGGGGGGGGGGGGGTGGGGGGGGGGGGGGGTGGGGGGGGGGGGGGGTGGGGGGGGGGGGGGGTGGGGGGGGGGGGGGGTGGGGGGGGGGGGGGGTGGGGGGGGGGGGGGGTGGGGGGGGGGGGGGGTGGGGGGGGGGGGGGGTGGGGGGGGGGGGGGGTGGGGGGGGGGGGGGGTGGGGGGGGGGGGGGGTGGGGGGGGGGGGGGGTGGGGGGGGGGGGGGGTGGGGGGGGGGGGGGGTGGGGGGGGGGGGGGGTGGGGGGGGGGGGGGGTGGGGGGGGGGGGGGGTGGGGGGGGGGGGGGGTGGGGGGGGGGGGGGGTGGGGGGGGGGGGGGGTGGGGGGGGGGGGGGGTGGGGGGGGGGGGGGGTGGGGGGGGGGGGGGGTGGGGGGGGGGGGGGGTGGGGGGGGGGGGGGGTGGGGGGGGGGGGGGGTGGGGGGGGGGGGGGGTGGGGGGGGGGGGGGGTGGGGGGGGGGGGGGGTGGGGGGGGGGGGGGGTGGGGGGGGGGGGGGGTGGGGGGGGGGGGGGGTGGGGGGGGGGGGGGGTGGGGGGGGGGGGGGGTGGGGGGGGGGGGGGGTGGGGGGGGGGGGGGGTGGGGGGGGGGGGGGGTGGGGGGGGGGGGGGGTGGGGGGGGGGGGGGGTGGGGGGGGGGGGGGGTGGGGGGGGGGGGGGGTGGGGGGGGGGGGGGGTGGGGGGGGGGGGGGGTGGGGGGGGGGGGGGGTGGGGGGGGGGGGGGGTGGGGGGGGGGGGGGGTGGGGGGGGGGGGGGGTGGGGGGGGGGGGGGGTGGGGGGGGGGGGGGGTGGGGGGGGGGGGGGGTGGGGGGGGGGGGGGGTGGGGGGGGGGGGGGGTGGGGGGGGGGGGGGGTGGGGGGGGGGGGGGGTGGGGGGGGGGGGGGGTGGGGGGGGGGGGGGGTGGGGGGGGGGGGGGGTGGGGGGGGGGGGGGGTGGGGGGGGGGGGGGGTGGGGGGGGGGGGGGGTGGGGGGGGGGGGGGGTGGGGGGGGGGGGGGGTGGGGGGGGGGGGGGGTGGGGGGGGGGGGGGGTGGGGGGGGGGGGGGGTGGGGGGGGGGGGGGGTGGGGGGGGGGGGGGGTGGGGGGGGGGGGGGGTGGGGGGGGGGGGGGGTGGGGGGGGGGGGGGGTGGGGGGGGGGGGGGGTGGGGGGGGGGGGGGGTGGGGGGGGGGGGGGGTGGGGGGGGGGGGGGGTGGGGGGGGGGGGGGGTGGGGGGGGGGGGGGGTGGGGGGGGGGGGGGGTGGGGGGGGGGGGGGGTGGGGGGGGGGGGGGGTGGGGGGGGGGGGGGGTGGGGGGGGGGGGGGGTGGGGGGGGGGGGGGGTGGGGGGGGGGGGGGGTGGGGGGGGGGGGGGGTGGGGGGGGGGGGGGGTGGGGGGGGGGGGGGGTGGGGGGGGGGGGGGGTGGGGGGGGGGGGGGGTGGGGGGGGGGGGGGGTGGGGGGGGGGGGGGGTGGGGGGGGGGGGGGGTGGGGGGGGGGGGGGGTGGGGGGGGGGGGGGGTGGGGGGGGGGGGGGGTGGGGGGGGGGGGGGGTGGGGGGGGGGGGGGGTGGGGGGGGGGGGGGGTGGGGGGGGGGGGGGGTGGGGGGGGGGGGGGGTGGGGGGGGGGGGGGGTGGGGGGGGGGGGGGGTGGGGGGGGGGGGGGGTGGGGGGGGGGGGGGGTGGGGGGGGGGGGGGGTGGGGGGGGGGGGGGGTGGGGGGGGGGGGGGGTGGGGGGGGGGGGGGGTGGGGGGGGGGGGGGGTGGGGGGGGGGGGGGGTGGGGGGGGGGGGGGGTGGGGGGGGGGGGGGGTGGGGGGGGGGGGGGGTGGGGGGGGGGGGGGGTGGGGGGGGGGGGGGGTGGGGGGGGGGGGGGGTGGGGGGGGGGGGGGGTGGGGGGGGGGGGGGGTGGGGGGGGGGGGGGGTGGGGGGGGGGGGGGGTGGGGGGGGGGGGGGGTGGGGGGGGGGGGGGGTGGGGGGGGGGGGGGGTGGGGGGGGGGGGGGGTGGGGGGGGGGGGGGGTGGGGGGGGGGGGGGGTGGGGGGGGGGGGGGGTGGGGGGGGGGGGGGGTGGGGGGGGGGGGGGGTGGGGGGGGGGGGGGGTGGGGGGGGGGGGGGGTGGGGGGGGGGGGGGGTGGGGGGGGGGGGGGGTGGGGGGGGGGGGGGGTGGGGGGGGGGGGGGGTGGGGGGGGGGGGGGGTGGGGGGGGGGGGGGGTGGGGGGGGGGGGGGGTGGGGGGGGGGGGGGGTGGGGGGGGGGGGGGGTGGGGGGGGGGGGGGGTGGGGGGGGGGGGGGGTGGGGGGGGGGGGGGGTGGGGGGGGGGGGGGGTGGGGGGGGGGGGGGGTGGGGGGGGGGGGGGGTGGGGGGGGGGGGGGGTGGGGGGGGGGGGGGGTGGGGGGGGGGGGGGGTGGGGGGGGGGGGGGGTGGGGGGGGGGGGGGGTGGGGGGGGGGGGGGGTGGGGGGGGGGGGGGGTGGGGGGGGGGGGGGGTGGGGGGGGGGGGGGGTGGGGGGGGGGGGGGGTGGGGGGGGGGGGGGGTGGGGGGGGGGGGGGGTGGGGGGGGGGGGGGGTGGGGGGGGGGGGGGGTGGGGGGGGGGGGGGGTGGGGGGGGGGGGGGGTGGGGGGGGGGGGGGGTGGGGGGGGGGGGGGGTGGGGGGGGGGGGGGGTGGGGGGGGGGGGGGGTGGGGGGGGGGGGGGGTGGGGGGGGGGGGGGGTGGGGGGGGGGGGGGGTGGGGGGGGGGGGGGGTGGGGGGGGGGGGGGGTGGGGGGGGGGGGGGGTGGGGGGGGGGGGGGGTGGGGGGGGGGGGGGGTGGGGGGGGGGGGGGGTGGGGGGGGGGGGGGGTGGGGGGGGGGGGGGGTGGGGGGGGGGGGGGGTGGGGGGGGGGGGGGGTGGGGGGGGGGGGGGGTGGGGGGGGGGGGGGGTGGGGGGGGGGGGGGGTGGGGGGGGGGGGGGGTGGGGGGGGGGGGGGGTGGGGGGGGGGGGGGGTGGGGGGGGGGGGGGGTGGGGGGGGGGGGGGGTGGGGGGGGGGGGGGGTGGGGGGGGGGGGGGGTGGGGGGGGGGGGGGGTGGGGGGGGGGGGGGGTGGGGGGGGGGGGGGGTGGGGGGGGGGGGGGGTGGGGGGGGGGGGGGGTGGGGGGGGGGGGGGGTGGGGGGGGGGGGGGGTGGGGGGGGGGGGGGGTGGGGGGGGGGGGGGGTGGGGGGGGGGGGGGGTGGGGGGGGGGGGGGGTGGGGGGGGGGGGGGGTGGGGGGGGGGGGGGGTGGGGGGGGGGGGGGGTGGGGGGGGGGGGGGGTGGGGGGGGGGGGGGGTGGGGGGGGGGGGGGGTGGGGGGGGGGGGGGGTGGGGGGGGGGGGGGGTGGGGGGGGGGGGGGGTGGGGGGGGGGGGGGGTGGGGGGGGGGGGGGGTGGGGGGGGGGGGGGGTGGGGGGGGGGGGGGGTGGGGGGGGGGGGGGGTGGGGGGGGGGGGGGGTGGGGGGGGGGGGGGGTGGGGGGGGGGGGGGGTGGGGGGGGGGGGGGGTGGGGGGGGGGGGGGGTGGGGGGGGGGGGGGGTGGGGGGGGGGGGGGGTGGGGGGGGGGGGGGGTGGGGGGGGGGGGGGGTGGGGGGGGGGGGGGGTGGGGGGGGGGGGGGGTGGGGGGGGGGGGGGGTGGGGGGGGGGGGGGGTGGGGGGGGGGGGGGGTGGGGGGGGGGGGGGGTGGGGGGGGGGGGGGGTGGGGGGGGGGGGGGGTGGGGGGGGGGGGGGGTGGGGGGGGGGGGGGGTGGGGGGGGGGGGGGGTGGGGGGGGGGGGGGGTGGGGGGGGGGGGGGGTGGGGGGGGGGGGGGGTGGGGGGGGGGGGGGGTGGGGGGGGGGGGGGGTGGGGGGGGGGGGGGGTGGGGGGGGGGGGGGGTGGGGGGGGGGGGGGGTGGGGGGGGGGGGGGGTGGGGGGGGGGGGGGGTGGGGGGGGGGGGGGGTGGGGGGGGGGGGGGGTGGGGGGGGGGGGGGGTGGGGGGGGGGGGGGGTGGGGGGGGGGGGGGGTGGGGGGGGGGGGGGGTGGGGGGGGGGGGGGGTGGGGGGGGGGGGGGGTGGGGGGGGGGGGGGGTGGGGGGGGGGGGGGGTGGGGGGGGGGGGGGGTGGGGGGGGGGGGGGGTGGGGGGGGGGGGGGGTGGGGGGGGGGGGGGGTGGGGGGGGGGGGGGGTGGGGGGGGGGGGGGGTGGGGGGGGGGGGGGGTGGGGGGGGGGGGGGGTGGGGGGGGGGGGGGGTGGGGGGGGGGGGGGGTGGGGGGGGGGGGGGGTGGGGGGGGGGGGGGGTGGGGGGGGGGGGGGGTGGGGGGGGGGGGGGGTGGGGGGGGGGGGGGGTGGGGGGGGGGGGGGGTGGGGGGGGGGGGGGGTGGGGGGGGGGGGGGGTGGGGGGGGGGGGGGGTGGGGGGGGGGGGGGGTGGGGGGGGGGGGGGGTGGGGGGGGGGGGGGGTGGGGGGGGGGGGGGGTGGGGGGGGGGGGGGGTGGGGGGGGGGGGGGGTGGGGGGGGGGGGGGGTGGGGGGGGGGGGGGGTGGGGGGGGGGGGGGGTGGGGGGGGGGGGGGGTGGGGGGGGGGGGGGGTGGGGGGGGGGGGGGGTGGGGGGGGGGGGGGGTGGGGGGGGGGGGGGGTGGGGGGGGGGGGGGGTGGGGGGGGGGGGGGGTGGGGGGGGGGGGGGGTGGGGGGGGGGGGGGGTGGGGGGGGGGGGGGGTGGGGGGGGGGGGGGGTGGGGGGGGGGGGGGGTGGGGGGGGGGGGGGGTGGGGGGGGGGGGGGGTGGGGGGGGGGGGGGGTGGGGGGGGGGGGGGGTGGGGGGGGGGGGGGGTGGGGGGGGGGGGGGGTGGGGGGGGGGGGGGGTGGGGGGGGGGGGGGGTGGGGGGGGGGGGGGGTGGGGGGGGGGGGGGGTGGGGGGGGGGGGGGGTGGGGGGGGGGGGGGGTGGGGGGGGGGGGGGGTGGGGGGGGGGGGGGGTGGGGGGGGGGGGGGGTGGGGGGGGGGGGGGGTGGGGGGGGGGGGGGGTGGGGGGGGGGGGGGGTGGGGGGGGGGGGGGGTGGGGGGGGGGGGGGGTGGGGGGGGGGGGGGGTGGGGGGGGGGGGGGGTGGGGGGGGGGGGGGGTGGGGGGGGGGGGGGGTGGGGGGGGGGGGGGGTGGGGGGGGGGGGGGGTGGGGGGGGGGGGGGGTGGGGGGGGGGGGGGGTGGGGGGGGGGGGGGGTGGGGGGGGGGGGGGGTGGGGGGGGGGGGGGGTGGGGGGGGGGGGGGGTGGGGGGGGGGGGGGGTGGGGGGGGGGGGGGGTGGGGGGGGGGGGGGGTGGGGGGGGGGGGGGGTGGGGGGGGGGGGGGGTGGGGGGGGGGGGGGGTGGGGGGGGGGGGGGGTGGGGGGGGGGGGGGGTGGGGGGGGGGGGGGGTGGGGGGGGGGGGGGGTGGGGGGGGGGGGGGGTGGGGGGGGGGGGGGGTGGGGGGGGGGGGGGGTGGGGGGGGGGGGGGGTGGGGGGGGGGGGGGGTGGGGGGGGGGGGGGGTGGGGGGGGGGGGGGGTGGGGGGGGGGGGGGGTGGGGGGGGGGGGGGGTGGGGGGGGGGGGGGGTGGGGGGGGGGGGGGGTGGGGGGGGGGGGGGGTGGGGGGGGGGGGGGGTGGGGGGGGGGGGGGGTGGGGGGGGGGGGGGGTGGGGGGGGGGGGGGGTGGGGGGGGGGGGGGGTGGGGGGGGGGGGGGGTGGGGGGGGGGGGGGGTGGGGGGGGGGGGGGGTGGGGGGGGGGGGGGGTGGGGGGGGGGGGGGGTGGGGGGGGGGGGGGGTGGGGGGGGGGGGGGGTGGGGGGGGGGGGGGGTGGGGGGGGGGGGGGGTGGGGGGGGGGGGGGGTGGGGGGGGGGGGGGGTGGGGGGGGGGGGGGGTGGGGGGGGGGGGGGGTGGGGGGGGGGGGGGGTGGGGGGGGGGGGGGGTGGGGGGGGGGGGGGGTGGGGGGGGGGGGGGGTGGGGGGGGGGGGGGGTGGGGGGGGGGGGGGGTGGGGGGGGGGGGGGGTGGGGGGGGGGGGGGGTGGGGGGGGGGGGGGGTGGGGGGGGGGGGGGGTGGGGGGGGGGGGGGGTGGGGGGGGGGGGGGGTGGGGGGGGGGGGGGGTGGGGGGGGGGGGGGGTGGGGGGGGGGGGGGGTGGGGGGGGGGGGGGGTGGGGGGGGGGGGGGGTGGGGGGGGGGGGGGGTGGGGGGGGGGGGGGGTGGGGGGGGGGGGGGGTGGGGGGGGGGGGGGGTGGGGGGGGGGGGGGGTGGGGGGGGGGGGGGGTGGGGGGGGGGGGGGGTGGGGGGGGGGGGGGGTGGGGGGGGGGGGGGGTGGGGGGGGGGGGGGGTGGGGGGGGGGGGGGGTGGGGGGGGGGGGGGGTGGGGGGGGGGGGGGGTGGGGGGGGGGGGGGGTGGGGGGGGGGGGGGGTGGGGGGGGGGGGGGGTGGGGGGGGGGGGGGGTGGGGGGGGGGGGGGGTGGGGGGGGGGGGGGGTGGGGGGGGGGGGGGGTGGGGGGGGGGGGGGGTGGGGGGGGGGGGGGGTGGGGGGGGGGGGGGGTGGGGGGGGGGGGGGGTGGGGGGGGGGGGGGGTGGGGGGGGGGGGGGGTGGGGGGGGGGGGGGGTGGGGGGGGGGGGGGGTGGGGGGGGGGGGGGGTGGGGGGGGGGGGGGGTGGGGGGGGGGGGGGGTGGGGGGGGGGGGGGGTGGGGGGGGGGGGGGGTGGGGGGGGGGGGGGGTGGGGGGGGGGGGGGGTGGGGGGGGGGGGGGGTGGGGGGGGGGGGGGGTGGGGGGGGGGGGGGGTGGGGGGGGGGGGGGGTGGGGGGGGGGGGGGGTGGGGGGGGGGGGGGGTGGGGGGGGGGGGGGGTGGGGGGGGGGGGGGGTGGGGGGGGGGGGGGGTGGGGGGGGGGGGGGGTGGGGGGGGGGGGGGGTGGGGGGGGGGGGGGGTGGGGGGGGGGGGGGGTGGGGGGGGGGGGGGGTGGGGGGGGGGGGGGGTGGGGGGGGGGGGGGGTGGGGGGGGGGGGGGGTGGGGGGGGGGGGGGGTGGGGGGGGGGGGGGGTGGGGGGGGGGGGGGGTGGGGGGGGGGGGGGGTGGGGGGGGGGGGGGGTGGGGGGGGGGGGGGGTGGGGGGGGGGGGGGGTGGGGGGGGGGGGGGGTGGGGGGGGGGGGGGGTGGGGGGGGGGGGGGGTGGGGGGGGGGGGGGGTGGGGGGGGGGGGGGGTGGGGGGGGGGGGGGGTGGGGGGGGGGGGGGGTGGGGGGGGGGGGGGGTGGGGGGGGGGGGGGGTGGGGGGGGGGGGGGGTGGGGGGGGGGGGGGGTGGGGGGGGGGGGGGGTGGGGGGGGGGGGGGGTGGGGGGGGGGGGGGGTGGGGGGGGGGGGGGGTGGGGGGGGGGGGGGGTGGGGGGGGGGGGGGGTGGGGGGGGGGGGGGGTGGGGGGGGGGGGGGGTGGGGGGGGGGGGGGGTGGGGGGGGGGGGGGGTGGGGGGGGGGGGGGGTGGGGGGGGGGGGGGGTGGGGGGGGGGGGGGGTGGGGGGGGGGGGGGGTGGGGGGGGGGGGGGGTGGGGGGGGGGGGGGGTGGGGGGGGGGGGGGGTGGGGGGGGGGGGGGGTGGGGGGGGGGGGGGGTGGGGGGGGGGGGGGGTGGGGGGGGGGGGGGGTGGGGGGGGGGGGGGGTGGGGGGGGGGGGGGGTGGGGGGGGGGGGGGGTGGGGGGGGGGGGGGGTGGGGGGGGGGGGGGGTGGGGGGGGGGGGGGGTGGGGGGGGGGGGGGGTGGGGGGGGGGGGGGGTGGGGGGGGGGGGGGGTGGGGGGGGGGGGGGGTGGGGGGGGGGGGGGGTGGGGGGGGGGGGGGGTGGGGGGGGGGGGGGGTGGGGGGGGGGGGGGGTGGGGGGGGGGGGGGGTGGGGGGGGGGGGGGGTGGGGGGGGGGGGGGGTGGGGGGGGGGGGGGGTGGGGGGGGGGGGGGGTGGGGGGGGGGGGGGGTGGGGGGGGGGGGGGGTGGGGGGGGGGGGGGGTGGGGGGGGGGGGGGGTGGGGGGGGGGGGGGGTGGGGGGGGGGGGGGGTGGGGGGGGGGGGGGGTGGGGGGGGGGGGGGGTGGGGGGGGGGGGGGGTGGGGGGGGGGGGGGGTGGGGGGGGGGGGGGGTGGGGGGGGGGGGGGGTGGGGGGGGGGGGGGGTGGGGGGGGGGGGGGGTGGGGGGGGGGGGGGGTGGGGGGGGGGGGGGGTGGGGGGGGGGGGGGGTGGGGGGGGGGGGGGGTGGGGGGGGGGGGGGGTGGGGGGGGGGGGGGGTGGGGGGGGGGGGGGGTGGGGGGGGGGGGGGGTGGGGGGGGGGGGGGGTGGGGGGGGGGGGGGGTGGGGGGGGGGGGGGGTGGGGGGGGGGGGGGGTGGGGGGGGGGGGGGGTGGGGGGGGGGGGGGGTGGGGGGGGGGGGGGGTGGGGGGGGGGGGGGGTGGGGGGGGGGGGGGGTGGGGGGGGGGGGGGGTGGGGGGGGGGGGGGGTGGGGGGGGGGGGGGGTGGGGGGGGGGGGGGGTGGGGGGGGGGGGGGGTGGGGGGGGGGGGGGGTGGGGGGGGGGGGGGGTGGGGGGGGGGGGGGGTGGGGGGGGGGGGGGGTGGGGGGGGGGGGGGGTGGGGGGGGGGGGGGGTGGGGGGGGGGGGGGGTGGGGGGGGGGGGGGGTGGGGGGGGGGGGGGGTGGGGGGGGGGGGGGGTGGGGGGGGGGGGGGGTGGGGGGGGGGGGGGGTGGGGGGGGGGGGGGGTGGGGGGGGGGGGGGGTGGGGGGGGGGGGGGGTGGGGGGGGGGGGGGGTGGGGGGGGGGGGGGGTGGGGGGGGGGGGGGGTGGGGGGGGGGGGGGGTGGGGGGGGGGGGGGGTGGGGGGGGGGGGGGGTGGGGGGGGGGGGGGGTGGGGGGGGGGGGGGGTGGGGGGGGGGGGGGGTGGGGGGGGGGGGGGGTGGGGGGGGGGGGGGGTGGGGGGGGGGGGGGGTGGGGGGGGGGGGGGGTGGGGGGGGGGGGGGGTGGGGGGGGGGGGGGGTGGGGGGGGGGGGGGGTGGGGGGGGGGGGGGGTGGGGGGGGGGGGGGGTGGGGGGGGGGGGGGGTGGGGGGGGGGGGGGGTGGGGGGGGGGGGGGGTGGGGGGGGGGGGGGGTGGGGGGGGGGGGGGGTGGGGGGGGGGGGGGGTGGGGGGGGGGGGGGGTGGGGGGGGGGGGGGGTGGGGGGGGGGGGGGGTGGGGGGGGGGGGGGGTGGGGGGGGGGGGGGGTGGGGGGGGGGGGGGGTGGGGGGGGGGGGGGGTGGGGGGGGGGGGGGGTGGGGGGGGGGGGGGGTGGGGGGGGGGGGGGGTGGGGGGGGGGGGGGGTGGGGGGGGGGGGGGGTGGGGGGGGGGGGGGGTGGGGGGGGGGGGGGGTGGGGGGGGGGGGGGGTGGGGGGGGGGGGGGGTGGGGGGGGGGGGGGGTGGGGGGGGGGGGGGGTGGGGGGGGGGGGGGGTGGGGGGGGGGGGGGGTGGGGGGGGGGGGGGGTGGGGGGGGGGGGGGGTGGGGGGGGGGGGGGGTGGGGGGGGGGGGGGGTGGGGGGGGGGGGGGGTGGGGGGGGGGGGGGGTGGGGGGGGGGGGGGGTGGGGGGGGGGGGGGGTGGGGGGGGGGGGGGGTGGGGGGGGGGGGGGGTGGGGGGGGGGGGGGGTGGGGGGGGGGGGGGGTGGGGGGGGGGGGGGGTGGGGGGGGGGGGGGGTGGGGGGGGGGGGGGGTGGGGGGGGGGGGGGGTGGGGGGGGGGGGGGGTGGGGGGGGGGGGGGGTGGGGGGGGGGGGGGGTGGGGGGGGGGGGGGGTGGGGGGGGGGGGGGGTGGGGGGGGGGGGGGGTGGGGGGGGGGGGGGGTGGGGGGGGGGGGGGGTGGGGGGGGGGGGGGGTGGGGGGGGGGGGGGGTGGGGGGGGGGGGGGGTGGGGGGGGGGGGGGGTGGGGGGGGGGGGGGGTGGGGGGGGGGGGGGGTGGGGGGGGGGGGGGGTGGGGGGGGGGGGGGGTGGGGGGGGGGGGGGGTGGGGGGGGGGGGGGGTGGGGGGGGGGGGGGGTGGGGGGGGGGGGGGGTGGGGGGGGGGGGGGGTGGGGGGGGGGGGGGGTGGGGGGGGGGGGGGGTGGGGGGGGGGGGGGGTGGGGGGGGGGGGGGGTGGGGGGGGGGGGGGGTGGGGGGGGGGGGGGGTGGGGGGGGGGGGGGGTGGGGGGGGGGGGGGGTGGGGGGGGGGGGGGGTGGGGGGGGGGGGGGGTGGGGGGGGGGGGGGGTGGGGGGGGGGGGGGGTGGGGGGGGGGGGGGGTGGGGGGGGGGGGGGGTGGGGGGGGGGGGGGGTGGGGGGGGGGGGGGGTGGGGGGGGGGGGGGGTGGGGGGGGGGGGGGGTGGGGGGGGGGGGGGGTGGGGGGGGGGGGGGGTGGGGGGGGGGGGGGGTGGGGGGGGGGGGGGGTGGGGGGGGGGGGGGGTGGGGGGGGGGGGGGGTGGGGGGGGGGGGGGGTGGGGGGGGGGGGGGGTGGGGGGGGGGGGGGGTGGGGGGGGGGGGGGGTGGGGGGGGGGGGGGGTGGGGGGGGGGGGGGGTGGGGGGGGGGGGGGGTGGGGGGGGGGGGGGGTGGGGGGGGGGGGGGGTGGGGGGGGGGGGGGGTGGGGGGGGGGGGGGGTGGGGGGGGGGGGGGGTGGGGGGGGGGGGGGGTGGGGGGGGGGGGGGGTGGGGGGGGGGGGGGGTGGGGGGGGGGGGGGGTGGGGGGGGGGGGGGGTGGGGGGGGGGGGGGGTGGGGGGGGGGGGGGGTGGGGGGGGGGGGGGGTGGGGGGGGGGGGGGGTGGGGGGGGGGGGGGGTGGGGGGGGGGGGGGGTGGGGGGGGGGGGGGGTGGGGGGGGGGGGGGGTGGGGGGGGGGGGGGGTGGGGGGGGGGGGGGGTGGGGGGGGGGGGGGGTGGGGGGGGGGGGGGGTGGGGGGGGGGGGGGGTGGGGGGGGGGGGGGGTGGGGGGGGGGGGGGGTGGGGGGGGGGGGGGGTGGGGGGGGGGGGGGGTGGGGGGGGGGGGGGGTGGGGGGGGGGGGGGGTGGGGGGGGGGGGGGGTGGGGGGGGGGGGGGGTGGGGGGGGGGGGGGGTGGGGGGGGGGGGGGGTGGGGGGGGGGGGGGGTGGGGGGGGGGGGGGGTGGGGGGGGGGGGGGGTGGGGGGGGGGGGGGGTGGGGGGGGGGGGGGGTGGGGGGGGGGGGGGGTGGGGGGGGGGGGGGGTGGGGGGGGGGGGGGGTGGGGGGGGGGGGGGGTGGGGGGGGGGGGGGGTGGGGGGGGGGGGGGGTGGGGGGGGGGGGGGGTGGGGGGGGGGGGGGGTGGGGGGGGGGGGGGGTGGGGGGGGGGGGGGGTGGGGGGGGGGGGGGGTGGGGGGGGGGGGGGGTGGGGGGGGGGGGGGGTGGGGGGGGGGGGGGGTGGGGGGGGGGGGGGGTGGGGGGGGGGGGGGGTGGGGGGGGGGGGGGGTGGGGGGGGGGGGGGGTGGGGGGGGGGGGGGGTGGGGGGGGGGGGGGGTGGGGGGGGGGGGGGGTGGGGGGGGGGGGGGGTGGGGGGGGGGGGGGGTGGGGGGGGGGGGGGGTGGGGGGGGGGGGGGGTGGGGGGGGGGGGGGGTGGGGGGGGGGGGGGGTGGGGGGGGGGGGGGGTGGGGGGGGGGGGGGGTGGGGGGGGGGGGGGGTGGGGGGGGGGGGGGGTGGGGGGGGGGGGGGGTGGGGGGGGGGGGGGGTGGGGGGGGGGGGGGGTGGGGGGGGGGGGGGGTGGGGGGGGGGGGGGGTGGGGGGGGGGGGGGGTGGGGGGGGGGGGGGGTGGGGGGGGGGGGGGGTGGGGGGGGGGGGGGGTGGGGGGGGGGGGGGGTGGGGGGGGGGGGGGGTGGGGGGGGGGGGGGGTGGGGGGGGGGGGGGGTGGGGGGGGGGGGGGGTGGGGGGGGGGGGGGGTGGGGGGGGGGGGGGGTGGGGGGGGGGGGGGGTGGGGGGGGGGGGGGGTGGGGGGGGGGGGGGGTGGGGGGGGGGGGGGGTGGGGGGGGGGGGGGGTGGGGGGGGGGGGGGGTGGGGGGGGGGGGGGGTGGGGGGGGGGGGGGGTGGGGGGGGGGGGGGGTGGGGGGGGGGGGGGGTGGGGGGGGGGGGGGGTGGGGGGGGGGGGGGGTGGGGGGGGGGGGGGGTGGGGGGGGGGGGGGGTGGGGGGGGGGGGGGGTGGGGGGGGGGGGGGGTGGGGGGGGGGGGGGGTGGGGGGGGGGGGGGGTGGGGGGGGGGGGGGGTGGGGGGGGGGGGGGGTGGGGGGGGGGGGGGGTGGGGGGGGGGGGGGGTGGGGGGGGGGGGGGGTGGGGGGGGGGGGGGGTGGGGGGGGGGGGGGGTGGGGGGGGGGGGGGGTGGGGGGGGGGGGGGGTGGGGGGGGGGGGGGGTGGGGGGGGGGGGGGGTGGGGGGGGGGGGGGGTGGGGGGGGGGGGGGGTGGGGGGGGGGGGGGGTGGGGGGGGGGGGGGGTGGGGGGGGGGGGGGGTGGGGGGGGGGGGGGGTGGGGGGGGGGGGGGGTGGGGGGGGGGGGGGGTGGGGGGGGGGGGGGGTGGGGGGGGGGGGGGGTGGGGGGGGGGGGGGGTGGGGGGGGGGGGGGGTGGGGGGGGGGGGGGGTGGGGGGGGGGGGGGGTGGGGGGGGGGGGGGGTGGGGGGGGGGGGGGGTGGGGGGGGGGGGGGGTGGGGGGGGGGGGGGGTGGGGGGGGGGGGGGGTGGGGGGGGGGGGGGGTGGGGGGGGGGGGGGGTGGGGGGGGGGGGGGGTGGGGGGGGGGGGGGGTGGGGGGGGGGGGGGGTGGGGGGGGGGGGGGGTGGGGGGGGGGGGGGGTGGGGGGGGGGGGGGGTGGGGGGGGGGGGGGGTGGGGGGGGGGGGGGGTGGGGGGGGGGGGGGGTGGGGGGGGGGGGGGGTGGGGGGGGGGGGGGGTGGGGGGGGGGGGGGGTGGGGGGGGGGGGGGGTGGGGGGGGGGGGGGGTGGGGGGGGGGGGGGGTGGGGGGGGGGGGGGGTGGGGGGGGGGGGGGGTGGGGGGGGGGGGGGGTGGGGGGGGGGGGGGGTGGGGGGGGGGGGGGGTGGGGGGGGGGGGGGGTGGGGGGGGGGGGGGGTGGGGGGGGGGGGGGGTGGGGGGGGGGGGGGGTGGGGGGGGGGGGGGGTGGGGGGGGGGGGGGGTGGGGGGGGGGGGGGGTGGGGGGGGGGGGGGGTGGGGGGGGGGGGGGGTGGGGGGGGGGGGGGGTGGGGGGGGGGGGGGGTGGGGGGGGGGGGGGGTGGGGGGGGGGGGGGGTGGGGGGGGGGGGGGGTGGGGGGGGGGGGGGGTGGGGGGGGGGGGGGGTGGGGGGGGGGGGGGGTGGGGGGGGGGGGGGGTGGGGGGGGGGGGGGGTGGGGGGGGGGGGGGGTGGGGGGGGGGGGGGGTGGGGGGGGGGGGGGGTGGGGGGGGGGGGGGGTGGGGGGGGGGGGGGGTGGGGGGGGGGGGGGGTGGGGGGGGGGGGGGGTGGGGGGGGGGGGGGGTGGGGGGGGGGGGGGGTGGGGGGGGGGGGGGGTGGGGGGGGGGGGGGGTGGGGGGGGGGGGGGGTGGGGGGGGGGGGGGGTGGGGGGGGGGGGGGGTGGGGGGGGGGGGGGGTGGGGGGGGGGGGGGGTGGGGGGGGGGGGGGGTGGGGGGGGGGGGGGGTGGGGGGGGGGGGGGGTGGGGGGGGGGGGGGGTGGGGGGGGGGGGGGGTGGGGGGGGGGGGGGGTGGGGGGGGGGGGGGGTGGGGGGGGGGGGGGGTGGGGGGGGGGGGGGGTGGGGGGGGGGGGGGGTGGGGGGGGGGGGGGGTGGGGGGGGGGGGGGGTGGGGGGGGGGGGGGGTGGGGGGGGGGGGGGGTGGGGGGGGGGGGGGGTGGGGGGGGGGGGGGGTGGGGGGGGGGGGGGGTGGGGGGGGGGGGGGGTGGGGGGGGGGGGGGGTGGGGGGGGGGGGGGGTGGGGGGGGGGGGGGGTGGGGGGGGGGGGGGGTGGGGGGGGGGGGGGGTGGGGGGGGGGGGGGGTGGGGGGGGGGGGGGGTGGGGGGGGGGGGGGGTGGGGGGGGGGGGGGGTGGGGGGGGGGGGGGGTGGGGGGGGGGGGGGGTGGGGGGGGGGGGGGGTGGGGGGGGGGGGGGGTGGGGGGGGGGGGGGGTGGGGGGGGGGGGGGGTGGGGGGGGGGGGGGGTGGGGGGGGGGGGGGGTGGGGGGGGGGGGGGGTGGGGGGGGGGGGGGGTGGGGGGGGGGGGGGGTGGGGGGGGGGGGGGGTGGGGGGGGGGGGGGGTGGGGGGGGGGGGGGGTGGGGGGGGGGGGGGGTGGGGGGGGGGGGGGGTGGGGGGGGGGGGGGGTGGGGGGGGGGGGGGGTGGGGGGGGGGGGGGGTGGGGGGGGGGGGGGGTGGGGGGGGGGGGGGGTGGGGGGGGGGGGGGGTGGGGGGGGGGGGGGGTGGGGGGGGGGGGGGGTGGGGGGGGGGGGGGGTGGGGGGGGGGGGGGGTGGGGGGGGGGGGGGGTGGGGGGGGGGGGGGGTGGGGGGGGGGGGGGGTGGGGGGGGGGGGGGGTGGGGGGGGGGGGGGGTGGGGGGGGGGGGGGGTGGGGGGGGGGGGGGGTGGGGGGGGGGGGGGGTGGGGGGGGGGGGGGGTGGGGGGGGGGGGGGGTGGGGGGGGGGGGGGGTGGGGGGGGGGGGGGGTGGGGGGGGGGGGGGGTGGGGGGGGGGGGGGGTGGGGGGGGGGGGGGGTGGGGGGGGGGGGGGGTGGGGGGGGGGGGGGGTGGGGGGGGGGGGGGGTGGGGGGGGGGGGGGGTGGGGGGGGGGGGGGGTGGGGGGGGGGGGGGGTGGGGGGGGGGGGGGGTGGGGGGGGGGGGGGGTGGGGGGGGGGGGGGGTGGGGGGGGGGGGGGGTGGGGGGGGGGGGGGGTGGGGGGGGGGGGGGGTGGGGGGGGGGGGGGGTGGGGGGGGGGGGGGGTGGGGGGGGGGGGGGGTGGGGGGGGGGGGGGGTGGGGGGGGGGGGGGGTGGGGGGGGGGGGGGGTGGGGGGGGGGGGGGGTGGGGGGGGGGGGGGGTGGGGGGGGGGGGGGGTGGGGGGGGGGGGGGGTGGGGGGGGGGGGGGGTGGGGGGGGGGGGGGGTGGGGGGGGGGGGGGGTGGGGGGGGGGGGGGGTGGGGGGGGGGGGGGGTGGGGGGGGGGGGGGGTGGGGGGGGGGGGGGGTGGGGGGGGGGGGGGGTGGGGGGGGGGGGGGGTGGGGGGGGGGGGGGGTGGGGGGGGGGGGGGGTGGGGGGGGGGGGGGGTGGGGGGGGGGGGGGGTGGGGGGGGGGGGGGGTGGGGGGGGGGGGGGGTGGGGGGGGGGGGGGGTGGGGGGGGGGGGGGGTGGGGGGGGGGGGGGGTGGGGGGGGGGGGGGGTGGGGGGGGGGGGGGGTGGGGGGGGGGGGGGGTGGGGGGGGGGGGGGGTGGGGGGGGGGGGGGGTGGGGGGGGGGGGGGGTGGGGGGGGGGGGGGGTGGGGGGGGGGGGGGGTGGGGGGGGGGGGGGGTGGGGGGGGGGGGGGGTGGGGGGGGGGGGGGGTGGGGGGGGGGGGGGGTGGGGGGGGGGGGGGGTGGGGGGGGGGGGGGGTGGGGGGGGGGGGGGGTGGGGGGGGGGGGGGGTGGGGGGGGGGGGGGGTGGGGGGGGGGGGGGGTGGGGGGGGGGGGGGGTGGGGGGGGGGGGGGGTGGGGGGGGGGGGGGGTGGGGGGGGGGGGGGGTGGGGGGGGGGGGGGGTGGGGGGGGGGGGGGGTGGGGGGGGGGGGGGGTGGGGGGGGGGGGGGGTGGGGGGGGGGGGGGGTGGGGGGGGGGGGGGGTGGGGGGGGGGGGGGGTGGGGGGGGGGGGGGGTGGGGGGGGGGGGGGGTGGGGGGGGGGGGGGGTGGGGGGGGGGGGGGGTGGGGGGGGGGGGGGGTGGGGGGGGGGGGGGGTGGGGGGGGGGGGGGGTGGGGGGGGGGGGGGGTGGGGGGGGGGGGGGGTGGGGGGGGGGGGGGGTGGGGGGGGGGGGGGGTGGGGGGGGGGGGGGGTGGGGGGGGGGGGGGGTGGGGGGGGGGGGGGGTGGGGGGGGGGGGGGGTGGGGGGGGGGGGGGGTGGGGGGGGGGGGGGGTGGGGGGGGGGGGGGGTGGGGGGGGGGGGGGGTGGGGGGGGGGGGGGGTGGGGGGGGGGGGGGGTGGGGGGGGGGGGGGGTGGGGGGGGGGGGGGGTGGGGGGGGGGGGGGGTGGGGGGGGGGGGGGGTGGGGGGGGGGGGGGGTGGGGGGGGGGGGGGGTGGGGGGGGGGGGGGGTGGGGGGGGGGGGGGGTGGGGGGGGGGGGGGGTGGGGGGGGGGGGGGGTGGGGGGGGGGGGGGGTGGGGGGGGGGGGGGGTGGGGGGGGGGGGGGGTGGGGGGGGGGGGGGGTGGGGGGGGGGGGGGGTGGGGGGGGGGGGGGGTGGGGGGGGGGGGGGGTGGGGGGGGGGGGGGGTGGGGGGGGGGGGGGGTGGGGGGGGGGGGGGGTGGGGGGGGGGGGGGGTGGGGGGGGGGGGGGGTGGGGGGGGGGGGGGGTGGGGGGGGGGGGGGGTGGGGGGGGGGGGGGGTGGGGGGGGGGGGGGGTGGGGGGGGGGGGGGGTGGGGGGGGGGGGGGGTGGGGGGGGGGGGGGGTGGGGGGGGGGGGGGGTGGGGGGGGGGGGGGGTGGGGGGGGGGGGGGGTGGGGGGGGGGGGGGGTGGGGGGGGGGGGGGGTGGGGGGGGGGGGGGGTGGGGGGGGGGGGGGGTGGGGGGGGGGGGGGGTGGGGGGGGGGGGGGGTGGGGGGGGGGGGGGGTGGGGGGGGGGGGGGGTGGGGGGGGGGGGGGGTGGGGGGGGGGGGGGGTGGGGGGGGGGGGGGGTGGGGGGGGGGGGGGGTGGGGGGGGGGGGGGGTGGGGGGGGGGGGGGGTGGGGGGGGGGGGGGGTGGGGGGGGGGGGGGGTGGGGGGGGGGGGGGGTGGGGGGGGGGGGGGGTGGGGGGGGGGGGGGGTGGGGGGGGGGGGGGGTGGGGGGGGGGGGGGGTGGGGGGGGGGGGGGGTGGGGGGGGGGGGGGGTGGGGGGGGGGGGGGGTGGGGGGGGGGGGGGGTGGGGGGGGGGGGGGGTGGGGGGGGGGGGGGGTGGGGGGGGGGGGGGGTGGGGGGGGGGGGGGGTGGGGGGGGGGGGGGGTGGGGGGGGGGGGGGGTGGGGGGGGGGGGGGGTGGGGGGGGGGGGGGGTGGGGGGGGGGGGGGGTGGGGGGGGGGGGGGGTGGGGGGGGGGGGGGGTGGGGGGGGGGGGGGGTGGGGGGGGGGGGGGGTGGGGGGGGGGGGGGGTGGGGGGGGGGGGGGGTGGGGGGGGGGGGGGGTGGGGGGGGGGGGGGGTGGGGGGGGGGGGGGGTGGGGGGGGGGGGGGGTGGGGGGGGGGGGGGGTGGGGGGGGGGGGGGGTGGGGGGGGGGGGGGGTGGGGGGGGGGGGGGGTGGGGGGGGGGGGGGGTGGGGGGGGGGGGGGGTGGGGGGGGGGGGGGGTGGGGGGGGGGGGGGGTGGGGGGGGGGGGGGGTGGGGGGGGGGGGGGGTGGGGGGGGGGGGGGGTGGGGGGGGGGGGGGGTGGGGGGGGGGGGGGGTGGGGGGGGGGGGGGGTGGGGGGGGGGGGGGGTGGGGGGGGGGGGGGGTGGGGGGGGGGGGGGGTGGGGGGGGGGGGGGGTGGGGGGGGGGGGGGGTGGGGGGGGGGGGGGGTGGGGGGGGGGGGGGGTGGGGGGGGGGGGGGGTGGGGGGGGGGGGGGGTGGGGGGGGGGGGGGGTGGGGGGGGGGGGGGGTGGGGGGGGGGGGGGGTGGGGGGGGGGGGGGGTGGGGGGGGGGGGGGGTGGGGGGGGGGGGGGGTGGGGGGGGGGGGGGGTGGGGGGGGGGGGGGGTGGGGGGGGGGGGGGGTGGGGGGGGGGGGGGGTGGGGGGGGGGGGGGGTGGGGGGGGGGGGGGGTGGGGGGGGGGGGGGGTGGGGGGGGGGGGGGGTGGGGGGGGGGGGGGGTGGGGGGGGGGGGGGGTGGGGGGGGGGGGGGGTGGGGGGGGGGGGGGGTGGGGGGGGGGGGGGGTGGGGGGGGGGGGGGGTGGGGGGGGGGGGGGGTGGGGGGGGGGGGGGGTGGGGGGGGGGGGGGGTGGGGGGGGGGGGGGGTGGGGGGGGGGGGGGGTGGGGGGGGGGGGGGGTGGGGGGGGGGGGGGGTGGGGGGGGGGGGGGGTGGGGGGGGGGGGGGGTGGGGGGGGGGGGGGGTGGGGGGGGGGGGGGGTGGGGGGGGGGGGGGGTGGGGGGGGGGGGGGGTGGGGGGGGGGGGGGGTGGGGGGGGGGGGGGGTGGGGGGGGGGGGGGGTGGGGGGGGGGGGGGGTGGGGGGGGGGGGGGGTGGGGGGGGGGGGGGGTGGGGGGGGGGGGGGGTGGGGGGGGGGGGGGGTGGGGGGGGGGGGGGGTGGGGGGGGGGGGGGGTGGGGGGGGGGGGGGGTGGGGGGGGGGGGGGGTGGGGGGGGGGGGGGGTGGGGGGGGGGGGGGGTGGGGGGGGGGGGGGGTGGGGGGGGGGGGGGGTGGGGGGGGGGGGGGGTGGGGGGGGGGGGGGGTGGGGGGGGGGGGGGGTGGGGGGGGGGGGGGGTGGGGGGGGGGGGGGGTGGGGGGGGGGGGGGGTGGGGGGGGGGGGGGGTGGGGGGGGGGGGGGGTGGGGGGGGGGGGGGGTGGGGGGGGGGGGGGGTGGGGGGGGGGGGGGGTGGGGGGGGGGGGGGGTGGGGGGGGGGGGGGGTGGGGGGGGGGGGGGGTGGGGGGGGGGGGGGGTGGGGGGGGGGGGGGGTGGGGGGGGGGGGGGGTGGGGGGGGGGGGGGGTGGGGGGGGGGGGGGGTGGGGGGGGGGGGGGGTGGGGGGGGGGGGGGGTGGGGGGGGGGGGGGGTGGGGGGGGGGGGGGGTGGGGGGGGGGGGGGGTGGGGGGGGGGGGGGGTGGGGGGGGGGGGGGGTGGGGGGGGGGGGGGGTGGGGGGGGGGGGGGGTGGGGGGGGGGGGGGGTGGGGGGGGGGGGGGGTGGGGGGGGGGGGGGGTGGGGGGGGGGGGGGGTGGGGGGGGGGGGGGGTGGGGGGGGGGGGGGGTGGGGGGGGGGGGGGGTGGGGGGGGGGGGGGGTGGGGGGGGGGGGGGGTGGGGGGGGGGGGGGGTGGGGGGGGGGGGGGGTGGGGGGGGGGGGGGGTGGGGGGGGGGGGGGGTGGGGGGGGGGGGGGGTGGGGGGGGGGGGGGGTGGGGGGGGGGGGGGGTGGGGGGGGGGGGGGGTGGGGGGGGGGGGGGGTGGGGGGGGGGGGGGGTGGGGGGGGGGGGGGGTGGGGGGGGGGGGGGGTGGGGGGGGGGGGGGGTGGGGGGGGGGGGGGGTGGGGGGGGGGGGGGGTGGGGGGGGGGGGGGGTGGGGGGGGGGGGGGGTGGGGGGGGGGGGGGGTGGGGGGGGGGGGGGGTGGGGGGGGGGGGGGGTGGGGGGGGGGGGGGGTGGGGGGGGGGGGGGGTGGGGGGGGGGGGGGGTGGGGGGGGGGGGGGGTGGGGGGGGGGGGGGGTGGGGGGGGGGGGGGGTGGGGGGGGGGGGGGGTGGGGGGGGGGGGGGGTGGGGGGGGGGGGGGGTGGGGGGGGGGGGGGGTGGGGGGGGGGGGGGGTGGGGGGGGGGGGGGGTGGGGGGGGGGGGGGGTGGGGGGGGGGGGGGGTGGGGGGGGGGGGGGGTGGGGGGGGGGGGGGGTGGGGGGGGGGGGGGGTGGGGGGGGGGGGGGGTGGGGGGGGGGGGGGGTGGGGGGGGGGGGGGGTGGGGGGGGGGGGGGGTGGGGGGGGGGGGGGGTGGGGGGGGGGGGGGGTGGGGGGGGGGGGGGGTGGGGGGGGGGGGGGGTGGGGGGGGGGGGGGGTGGGGGGGGGGGGGGGTGGGGGGGGGGGGGGGTGGGGGGGGGGGGGGGTGGGGGGGGGGGGGGGTGGGGGGGGGGGGGGGTGGGGGGGGGGGGGGGTGGGGGGGGGGGGGGGTGGGGGGGGGGGGGGGTGGGGGGGGGGGGGGGTGGGGGGGGGGGGGGGTGGGGGGGGGGGGGGGTGGGGGGGGGGGGGGGTGGGGGGGGGGGGGGGTGGGGGGGGGGGGGGGTGGGGGGGGGGGGGGGTGGGGGGGGGGGGGGGTGGGGGGGGGGGGGGGTGGGGGGGGGGGGGGGTGGGGGGGGGGGGGGGTGGGGGGGGGGGGGGGTGGGGGGGGGGGGGGGTGGGGGGGGGGGGGGGTGGGGGGGGGGGGGGGTGGGGGGGGGGGGGGGTGGGGGGGGGGGGGGGTGGGGGGGGGGGGGGGTGGGGGGGGGGGGGGGTGGGGGGGGGGGGGGGTGGGGGGGGGGGGGGGTGGGGGGGGGGGGGGGTGGGGGGGGGGGGGGGTGGGGGGGGGGGGGGGTGGGGGGGGGGGGGGGTGGGGGGGGGGGGGGGTGGGGGGGGGGGGGGGTGGGGGGGGGGGGGGGTGGGGGGGGGGGGGGGTGGGGGGGGGGGGGGGTGGGGGGGGGGGGGGGTGGGGGGGGGGGGGGGTGGGGGGGGGGGGGGGTGGGGGGGGGGGGGGGTGGGGGGGGGGGGGGGTGGGGGGGGGGGGGGGTGGGGGGGGGGGGGGGTGGGGGGGGGGGGGGGTGGGGGGGGGGGGGGGTGGGGGGGGGGGGGGGTGGGGGGGGGGGGGGGTGGGGGGGGGGGGGGGTGGGGGGGGGGGGGGGTGGGGGGGGGGGGGGGTGGGGGGGGGGGGGGGTGGGGGGGGGGGGGGGTGGGGGGGGGGGGGGGTGGGGGGGGGGGGGGGTGGGGGGGGGGGGGGGTGGGGGGGGGGGGGGGTGGGGGGGGGGGGGGGTGGGGGGGGGGGGGGGTGGGGGGGGGGGGGGGTGGGGGGGGGGGGGGGTGGGGGGGGGGGGGGGTGGGGGGGGGGGGGGGTGGGGGGGGGGGGGGGTGGGGGGGGGGGGGGGTGGGGGGGGGGGGGGGTGGGGGGGGGGGGGGGTGGGGGGGGGGGGGGGTGGGGGGGGGGGGGGGTGGGGGGGGGGGGGGGTGGGGGGGGGGGGGGGTGGGGGGGGGGGGGGGTGGGGGGGGGGGGGGGTGGGGGGGGGGGGGGGTGGGGGGGGGGGGGGGTGGGGGGGGGGGGGGGTGGGGGGGGGGGGGGGTGGGGGGGGGGGGGGGTGGGGGGGGGGGGGGGTGGGGGGGGGGGGGGGTGGGGGGGGGGGGGGGTGGGGGGGGGGGGGGGTGGGGGGGGGGGGGGGTGGGGGGGGGGGGGGGTGGGGGGGGGGGGGGGTGGGGGGGGGGGGGGGTGGGGGGGGGGGGGGGTGGGGGGGGGGGGGGGTGGGGGGGGGGGGGGGTGGGGGGGGGGGGGGGTGGGGGGGGGGGGGGGTGGGGGGGGGGGGGGGTGGGGGGGGGGGGGTGTGGGGGGGGGGGGGGGTGGGGGGGGGGGGGGGTGGGGGGGGGGGGGGGTGGGGGGGGGGGGGGGTTGTGGGGGGGGGGGGTGGGGGGGGGGGGGGGTGGGGGGGGGGGGGGGTGGGGGGGGGGGGGTGGGGGGGGGGGGGGGTGGGGGGGGGGGGGGGTGGGGGGGGGGGGGTGGTTTTCTTAAAAGGGCAATGTTCCAAAGATTGCTTAAGGTTTAAGCAATCTTTGGAGCATTGCCCTTTTAAGAAAACCATAGAGAAAGGCTGCTGGAGAGGCAGCTTCCCTGAAGCCAAGGCAAGCCTCAGAGCCTGCGGGTAAAAGGGAAAAAAGAATGAGTTAGTGAGGGGGCCGGCAGAGAAGGCTGCAGGAGAGAGCAAAGAGGGGAGAGGAGGAATGCCACACGAGAATTACCAGTAAGTGGGACCCACGCATAACTCGAGGGAAGCATTTTTCAGCCTTTAAAAAAGGGTTGAAAAACTTGACTTCTACGCGAGTATATATGGTACTACAAAATTTTCTGTCTTCACATCTCTGTCTAGCTTCTTAAACAATACAGTCAAAAAGAATGTTTACTTTGACGGGCTGAGAAAACAGTCACTGTTCAGCCTTACTTCTTTCTGCTCCAGGGTGAATCTTGGAGCCAGCCTCCAGTCTAAAGGACAGAAATGACACTGGAAAGAAATCCAGCCCAATGCTTCCAAACAGCCTCACATTCAATGCTTGACAAAGATTCTCAAAGTCCACCACAGCATTCAGAACTGAAGCACAGAGGACAGGAGAGAGCCCTTGGGGACCCTGTGGCATGTGTCCAGAAGAGGTCCCCTAGCCCCACTTCTGGGACTCACCAGCCAGATATGACAAGAGCCACCAAACGATGATGCCTCCCAATAATTACCATCATGGCATAGAAATACACCACCGTATAGGGAATTCATAAGAGACACAAGGGACACTCTGCCCCACATGTCTTTCCTCAAAGCGACTGAAGCAGCTGCTGAAGTCGTGCCCGCGGGGTCGCAAGGAAGAGGCGAGACGTGGAGATATCATCTGGTGGAGAGAGCCAGCAGCAGGAAGCGGGATCCGTGATCCTAGCAACTCTGTCGTGTGCCAGTCCCTTGCACCTTTTATTAGGGTTTCATTAGGGGGCGTGTAAAGGGGTCGGATAGGCGGGAGAGCGGGAGATCATCATGTGATGCATGATCTCATCGGGCTGCTACGTGCAGGAGGAAGCATCCGCGTCTGGGTCTAATCCTCACCTGAGGGCAAGAGCCCTTTTGTTCCTTTGTATGGGACACCTGGTGACCGCGAGTCAGGCAGTTCATGACCCGTGACTCACGGGGAAACGGGGGTTGGGGGAGCGTGTGTGCCCAGAAGGCCGTAGCCGGTACCGGCATTCTACAGTTCTGCTGGGTTCGCGGGCTCACCCCTACAGCTGCAACTCGAAATCCCACCCAAGAGGATTCATTCACAAAAGGAGAACTCCAAAGCATTCTGACAATTACAAAAAAGCTAATGAGCCCTTTGGGGGAGGGCGGTTTATAAATATAATAAATAATAATAATAATAATACTTTGGCACACAACCACCAAGGTCACATGTATCATTTACCAGGAATATGGCTTCCAGAAGAGAAATCTTTAGGAGGCACTGCAAGGCCTGCTTGCTTGCAAGGGGTTGTGCGGGTGGTTAAAGAGCAGGTACCTTTTAAAAGAGCGACACAGGAGAGAAGAGGGCATTGCTGTTTTATTTTGATTTCGTTTATTCAAAGACGTGCATGTAGTACATAGACTTTTAGGAAGTAAAGTATAGGAATGTTCTATTTGAGGTAATCAATATTCAATAAACATATAATACAATAAAGAGTGAATACTTATCATCCAGTCCGTTCTATTACAAAGTCAATTCATTCATGTGTAAAAACCTCATGAATGACGTCCCCATCCGGGAATAGCCGAACAGATCAAAGTGAATGCGCATGGAGTCGCAATAGATGACTTTCATATGGCGTAATAAAGTTAACCTTTGCTGGTAAATGGGCTGTAGTCTTTGTAAACTTGTGTGCAATCAACGTAACGATGATTCCAAAAGGCACACACGATCGGCTATCAAATTAACGTCTCAATAGGACTCAGCAGACTCCTCCGCTCGAAGTGAATTCCAGCGGCTAAGGTCGCACAGTAGTTCAGCCGACACTAAATCTTGGCAAATGGTCAAGCCACGATGAGAATAAGCAGCATCCTGAAATGCATAGGGTTGGCAAATTCTTCTGCTGGAAATCTTCCCAGGCGGCCAACTTTTACACAACCGGTGCGTACTCTCAATCATGCAGTCAAGGTCGCAATTAAGACAAACAGCAAAACGCTAAGCGCTGGATGGCGTTTTCGACTCTGCCTCAGTGCCGTATTAATAAAGTGCTTAGGAAAAACTTATGTATATATCTGCAATATAGATCACTCAAAAGCATAGACTTTTAGACATAACTAGCGGGCCCTGCCACGCGTTGCTGTGGCTCAGTCTGGTGAGGTGGAAAAGAAAGAAAAGGGGAAGCGAACGGTTCGAACATGTATCATTGCACAATGCTTGCAAGGGAGGGGAGGGGCAAGGGGCCCCTCGCTCCCCTCCCTCTCTCCCGTTCCCTTGCATGGCACCCCGCCCCATCCCTCCCTAACGTTTCCCTTCCTCTGCTAGGGTGGGTGGGCCATGTCTAGGTGGCTGGCCCTGTCCCTTTCACTCCCTTCCCTTGCAGGCGAATTACCTAACTTAAAACACACTGGGAGGCATGAGCTACGTTTTGTCAGAGCGTTTGGTCCAGCAAATCCCCAGACCCTCCCTCACCTTCCCCTTCCTCCGCTAGGGTGGGTGGGTCATGTCCAGATTGCGGGCCCCATCCCTTTCACTCCAGATGGCAGCAATTTTCAAGGAAGGCATGGTTGGTTCTGGAGGGTTTTCCGGGCTGTGTGGCTGTGGTCTGGTAGATTTTGTTCCTAACGTTTCGCCTGCATCTGTGGCTGGCATCTTCAGAGGTGTATCACAGAGAAAAGGTTGTTTCTTACTGGGTCTAAGTGAGAAGGGAAAGTTTAGTGTGGTATATTGTCCATGTCCCAGGGTGGGGAACCGATCATTAACTGTTTGGATGGAACTTGCTATGCAAAGGTGTGGTTGAGTGCATTGTATTGCAGGTGGGGTTATCAGTCCATTGTTTAAGTACTGGGAGCCAGGCCCTGCTAATCTTCAAAGTCTCTTCTTTCTTATTGAAATTGTCCTGGTGTTTGTGAATTTCAATGGCCTCCCTGTGCAGTCTGACATAGTAGGCTTCTGAATTGTCCAGAATTTAAGAATTGCTTAACACATGTTCTGCAACTGCAGATTTTTCAGGATGGTTAAGCCAACAGTGTCTTCCGTGTTCCTTAATACAGGTCTGAATGCTGCGTTTTGTGGTTCCTATGTAGACCTTTCCACAGCTACAGGGTATGCGATATACTCCTGCAGAAGTGAGGGGGTCTCTCTTGTCCTTTGCTGAGCGTAGCATCTGCTGTATTTTCCTGGTGGGTTTGAAAATGGTTTTGTAGGTAATGCTTTTTCATCAGTTTCCCTATTTGATCTGTGATTCCCTTGATGTATGGTAGAAATATTTTTCCTGCGGTAGACTGTTTCTCCTTAGTCCTCTTGGTTTCTCTTGGTCTTAAAGCTCTTCTGATTTCTGTTGTGGAGCAGCCATTAGCCTGCAGAGCCCAGTCTAGATGGTTGATTTCATCAGGGAGGAGATGAGGTTCAGAGATTCGTTTTGCACAATCTGTCAGAGTTTTGATTATGCCCTTTTTCTGTTGTGGATGATGGTTGGAGTTTTTATGTAGACACCAGTCTCTGTGTGTCGGTTTTCTGTATACTGTGTGGCCCAGTTGGTGGTTGGGTCTGCGAAAGACCAAGACATCTAAAAAAGGCAGTTTCCCTTCTTTTTCAGTCTCTATGGTAAATTGTATGTTTGGGTGGATGCTGTTAAGGTGGTTCAGAAAATTCAGCAGTTCCTCCTCACCATGGCTCCAGATTGTAAAAGTGTCATCCACAAATCGGAACCAAGTTGCAGATTTCCTGGGTGCTGTGTTGAGGGCTTCTTTCTCAAAATGTTCCATGTAAAAATTGGCTATCACTGGGCTGAGGGGGCTTCCCATGGCCACCCCATCGGTCTGCTCATAATAATCATTGTCCCCTTGGAAGTAGCTGGTTGTTAGGCAGTGTTGAAATAAAGCAGTGATGTCATCTGGAAACATTTGGCTGATGAGTGCAAGTGTGTCTTTCACTGGAACTTTGGTGAACAGTGAGACATTAAAGCTGATAAGTCTGTCGCTAGGGTTGAGATGGAGATTGCTAATTTTTTCGATGAAGTGGGCTGAGTCTTTAACATAATGCGCTGTGTGTCCAATGTGGCTTTGTAACTGTGAAGTCAAGAATTTTGCCAGTTCATATGTGGGGGAACCAATCGCACTCACAATAGGTCTGAGTGGGATGGATTCCTTGTGGATTTTGGGGAGTCCATATAACCGGGGTGGAAGCGCTTCTGACTTGCAGAGTCGTTGGCATGTGTCTGGTTGAATGGAGGAGCTCTTAATCAATGTGATGGTTTGGCGAGTGAGTTTCTTGGTTGGGTCTTGTTTCAGTTTTTTGTATGTTGTGGGATCCAGGAGTTCTCTGATTTTTTCTTTATATTGTTCAGTCTTCATGATTACTGTTGCATTTCCCTTGTCTGCTGGAAGGATGATGATTTCTGGATCTGAGCTGAGATTCTTAATAGCATTTCTTTTCTTTCGTGTAATATTAGTGGGGGGAAGTTTTGCTTTTCGCAATATTCTTGCTGTTTCTCCTCTTAGTCCCTCTGCTGTTTGTGTGGCTGGCAATGTCTTTCTCCATTTTTCTGTAGGTGAGGTTGTCAATTTTGTCCCAGTCCTGGCTTCTCATTTTTTGACTGATGTGGATGAGGAGAAGTAGTAACACCTTGTCTATGGCTGCAAGTTCTTTGCGGGTGGTGTGAATTCTCTCACGTACTAATGCACATTCCAGGGGTCATATATACGGTTAGCCTGTGGGGATTTGAAAGTCCTTATTACTTTGAGAAAGGCTGGAATAGTCTGGAATAGTCTGGAATAGAAGGCATGTTTGTTTCCCTTGTATCAGAGGGTGTTTGTAAGGAATTCCATAGAGCAGAAATAAAAGGCTTTTTTGGTTGAAAGACCGTTTATTCAGACATCTTAGAAAGCTCACGTACACGACGTGACAGGAATGGGGTCTCCCGCCAGAACCACAGGTTATAACCTTCCCCATCCCATCCCCCTCCCGGTTTCACCAGTCCCATTCTCATGGGAACGGAATTCTCATCTCTCTCTGTGAGATAAGGCCTCCAACAGAGTGGTTGCTGCGGACTCTGGCCCATCGCCAGAGTCTTGGAATCCAGTCAAGGCCAAGCGGCTGTGCTGAGAATCAACACCACTGAAACCTTTACACTCTGCTTCCCCTAAGAAAAACTTCTCCCCCCCTGGTTTGTGCGGAAAGGTACGATGGAAAGCAGAAATAAGGGAGGGGGCGTTAATATTTTCTGAATACACCCATTGATTATACCCAGAGGAATACCCCACCCAGGAAACCAAGTATTGCAAGCGGTTGCGATTAAAGCGAGAGTCCAGGATGGCGTCAATTTCGTAATGCTTGTGGCCATCAATTATAGTCGGCGGGGGTATCTCCGGAGGGTCGTGCCAGGCATCGGAAGCGGGAGCCTCCTTGAGCAAACTGGAATGAAAGACAGGATGGATATTACTTAAAGAATTAGGCAGATCCAACCGGGCAGTAACATCATTAATCACTTTTGTAATTCTAAAAGGTCCCACGAATTTTTTGCCCAGTTTTGAGAATTTATGTACGTCTCTGAGATTCTTGGTAGACAAATAGACCCAAGCCCCAACATGCAAAGGAAAATCAGAACGATGTTTATCCGCCTGGAACTTTTGGGAATCTTTAGCTTGCTGCAAGGCAGTTTGAACCGTTTTCCACCCCTCAGCCAGAGATGAAATCCACTGCTGGAATTCTGGAGGATGCAGCGCCTCCGCGGGTAGTTGGGGCAATGGTGGGAAGGAGCGACCAGATACAATTTCGAAAGGGGTTTTTTGCGTGCTGCTATGAACGGCATTGTTGTAGGCATATTCTGCAAATGGAATTAACTCGCACCAGTTGTCTTGGTGATAGTTGGTGTAACAACGTAAATACTGTTCGAGAGTTCTGTTCGTTCTCTCCGACTCACCATCACTTTGAACGTGGTAGGGGGCGGCAATCGCCGGGGTGGCCCCCAACAAGCCCAGGAAAGCTTTCCAAAATTTGGAAATGAATTGAGGCCCGCGGTCGGACACCACCTTGATGGGGGAGGAGTGTAGACGATATATATGTTGAATGAACAGTCGCGCCAATTTAGGAGCGGAGGGAATGGAGGTGCAGGGGATGAAATGGGCTTGTTTGGAGAACAGGTCCACCACCACCCACAAGACTGTGTTTCCCTGGCTCTCTGGTAAATCCGTAATAAAATCCATTGAGATGACTTCCCAGGGGCGGGAGGCAACCGGGAGAGGTTTTAACAGTCCATGGGGCTTTCCCGGAATGAATTTTGGCTGCGCACGAACAGGGCACCCATTAATATAAGTCTCAATATCTTTTACATGGCGCGCCACCAGAACTGTCGGCGGGCTAAAATGCAGCTGCCTTGAGAAAGCCAAAATGTCCAGCCGAAGCTGGCATCATGGCAGGCTTCAAGAACCTGCTTACTTAAGGGGGGGAGGCACATACCAAATACCTCCCCGCTTCCAAACACCACCATCCACTAAGCTTAGCAGCTGGGAGTCGCCTTCATCCGCTGGTAGCTCATGGAGACCCGCCTCCTCGAGTTCCCGCAGGAAGGGGGAGACAATGCTGGGAACGGGCGATGGAGGAGGAGCGGAAGTCTGAGATCGAGTGACGGCCAGCCCCAGCTGGGAGGGGGAGAGGACAGTGCGCGGGATGTCTCGTAATGGAGCTCCACCCCCCTCCCCGGGAAGGCGCGACAGCGCATCCGCCAGTTTATTGGTTTTTCCGGGGAAAAAATGAACAGTGAAAGAAAAACGGGAAAAGAAATCGGCCCAACGTAGTTGTTTTGCAGACATTCTGAGAGGGGTGGCTAGGGCGGCCAAGTTCTTGTGATCCGACCAAACCTGGAAGGGGTGTTTAGCCCCCTCAAGCCAGTGGCGCCAAGTGGAAAGTGCTACCTTGATAGCAGCAGTCTCTTTATCCCCCACGGTCCAGTTGAGTTCTGGGCCGGAGAATTTTTTTGACAAATAAGCACACGGAACAAGCCTACCATCTTTATTTCTCTGCATACTTCCCGAACCTAAGCCTCATGCTCCTCAATGGTTTGTGAATAAATTAAGACATCATCTAAGTACTCAACTACTCCTTTATATAATAAGTCATGCAAAACTTCATTGATGAGGGCCATGAACGCGCCGGGTGCCCCTGCTAACCCGAATGGCATTATTAAGTATTCATACTGTCCAAATTTAGTATTAAATGCTGTCAAATGTTCGTAGCCTTCTGCAATTCTGACTCTGTAGTATGCTTCTCTCAAATCCAACTTAGTAAAAATCCGTCCCTTGCCCAATGCATCTAAGAGGTCCTTGATTAAGGGCAAAGGGTATTTATTAGACATGGAAACAGCATTTAACCCTCGGTAATCAGTACAAAGTCTTAAAGACCCGTCCTTTTTCTTTACAAACAGGACAGGAGCGGCGTGCGTATGTTTGGTAGCTCGTCGTATGAATCCTCGAGCAAGGTTTTTATCTAAGAAGGCACGGAGCTCTTTCTCTTCGCTGGAGCTCATACGATAGATTCTACCCTTGGGTAGTTGAGCCCCGGGCTGTAATATGATTTTGCAGTCAGTGTCCCTATGGGGGGGCAACTGATCACATTCCTGTTCTTGAAACACTCTGGTTAAGTCCTGGTAAGCTTGTGGAACGTCTGTGGAATTAAAAGTCATTGGGGTGTGCACAGCCGAAGAAACCAGGGGTTTTATGTCATTGGGTGGTGTTTTTTCCTCCCAATTCATATGCTCTCCACAGGGGACTACCAGTGCGAATTCTAGAATCCGGCCCTTCCAAATAATATTTGGCCCATGTAACAATAACCATGGCATGCTCCAGGACAATGGAACAAGCGTTTGGCCACTGGAGCAAGTATGAAACTAATCTTCTTCCCAATGGTCAGCGAACGAACGGCTAGCTAATCAGGTTGGCGCTTTAAATCGAGCCGGGCCCTTGGCTCCGAGCTGGCTGCCAGCTCCCATTTGTGTGAAACGGTATGGGCTTTACTAGGGGAATTCGGTCTAAACCGAGCTCTTCAGCCACTTGGGGCCGCATTAAACAATGGGAGCAGCCAGAATCAACGAGGGCTGAGGCTAGAATACGTGTATGCTTAGCGGGGTTGGCCAGAACCGCTTGAACCGTAATGGGGGCGCTGCCTTCACTCACCGCATCTGGAGTAGGACCCATATCCATGGGTGCTGATGAAAGGCAAACTGCTACTTCCCCCTCCTCGGGATCATCTTCGGTAACAGCTTTAGACGAGCCCGCTGGAGGAGGACCGGATCTCCGCGGTGGCTTGGCAGAGGGGGTGCGTGGGGTCGAAGTGGTGGGCTTCTGTTTTTTCGGGCAGTTGGCAGCCAGATGGCCTGGCCCCCCGCAATAGAGGCACAATCCCAAACGTCGACGGCGTTCGGAGGTGGTTTCAGTAGAGACGGCTGGGCTTGGTTTGCGAGCCGCAGAGGTGGCCGTAGCGGGCTTCGGGCGTGGACGCCCCCCGGAGCGAGCGTAATCCAAACGAGCCGCGACTTGCGATCCCAATTCGATCCATTCTGAAGCGCACGGTGCTGGATGCGGATGAGAAGCACCGCTCGGGTTTGATGTCGATTGCATCAAAAAAAAGTATTCACATTTCCCCATGCGTTCAGGCCACTATTACCAGGGGAGTCGAAAGCAGCCGCCGCATCGAAATTGACCGAGCGAATGACTCAGCAAAAGGGCGGTTGCCCCGCTGAATAGCTTGTATGGTACGGATGGGGTCATTTTCAGCGTCCGGAGCTTGGAAGCGAGCCCGTAAGGCTTGAAGAAATGCCGCCACTGTGCGAGTGCATCATCCGGCCTGTAGCTCAAAAAAAAGAAAGTTACTAAACCAGTCAGCAGCCAATTCCCATCCAGGACAGAACCGATGTCCCGTGATCTTTTCACGCTCAGATCGATATAAGTCATCAAACTCCTCCATATGTGCATCGAAAGTTGTGGTGGATGAAGTAGGGGAGCTTAGAAGCGGTCCCATCGAAATGGGTGGCAGGGATCGGGGCCTGTAATACCCTCTCTCCACGGCCCCTTGGATTCCGCTGGGGCTGCGGTTGCACAGGTTGAGGCGGCGGAGCAGGCAAGAGCAGGAATCGGGTGGAGGTGGGAGGCATCGGACCTGCATGCCGCTGGCCCTCTTTGGAGAGCAGGCCCCTTGGGAGGCTGCAGGTGCGCGAAAGTAGCAGGACCTAGAAGCTGCCAAGCCCCATGAGAGGGCAGTGGCGTTGGGCGCCAGGGGGGGTAACGCGTGTAGGCACCAACTCGCATCCTATCTCCGGGCTAAGCTTCTTTTCAGCCGCCCTGTTCCAAGGCAGCTAATTCCCTCTCCTTGCGAGTCAAGGCATCTTGATGCGCATGCAAGGCTGCTTTCTCACGCTCCAGTTTAGCTAGTTCGTCTCGTTGAATGGCTGCAGTCAGTTCACTTTGCGTTCGAATGGCCTTAATGCCTTCGCGTTGACGTTCCAGGTCCATTTTAGAATGTTCCAGGACCTTATCATGGATCGATAAATCCTGCAGATACTGCCGTTGCAACGCGTCTTTGGCTCGGTCCAGTTCGAGTTGGATGTCCTTGCGCTGTTGTTCACAGTCTCTTTGCAGGTTTTCGCGATCCTTTTGCAGCTGTTCCCGTTCCTCCTCCCATAGCTGGCGTTCACGGGCCCATGCCTCTTGGGCATCTCGCAGTCGGGCCACCTCCTCATCCCAGCTTTCTTTGGACGGGAGGGGGAATAAATCCGGGTGGGGAGTCAGGCTTTCTTCGGATTCCTCCTCATCGGAGGGCAACACCTCGAGTCCACCGATGGCTCCACGGGGCGCCTCTTGTGCATCAGCTACCCTTAATCCGGGGTCTGGAGGGCCCGATTGGGAGCCGGCACGGAAACCCCTCCCAATCACCGATCCCGACAAAGTCCCGGTATCAGCTGCGGTCTTGGGACGGGCCCCGGTGCTATGCCACTGTGGATTCTTGGGAGCATCATCAAAATACGAGTCAAGGAACCGTTCAATTGACTCCTGGGTTGCCGCATGAAAAGTGGTCAGGACCCCATCTCCTCCGTGACAGGTTGCATCTGAGGTTTGTAATCCACACGATAACGGGTAGAGATCCGATCCACAGGCGCACGATCCATAGACAGCGCCCCAAACGACTCATGCAAATCCTCATGATCGTTTCCGCGTCCCTCATCTGTAAGGAATTCCATAGACGCAGAAATAAAAGGCTTTTGGGAGTAAAAGTCCATTTATTAAGACATCTTAGAAAGCTCAAGTACACGCAGTGGCAGGAATGGCACTTCCCGCCAGAAGCACAGGTTATAACACCATTCACCCCATCCCCCCTTCCTGCTTCCCATGGGAACGGAGTCTTTAATCTCCCCGCCAAAGATAGCAAAGTCTCCGGCCGATGAATCTGGCCTATCGCCTCGAAGCTGTGTGGAACAACGCACTCAAGGTTACTTCGGCACTATCAACACCATTGAATCTCTTTACACTCTGCCTCCCCTAAAGAAGACCCCCCTTTCCCCAGGTTTGTGCGGAAAGGCGGTGGAAAGCAGAAATAAGGGTGGGGCTTCAATATTTTCGAATAAACCCATTGATTATACCCAGAGGGAATATCCCACCCAAGAGACTAAATATTGCAAGCGCTATGCATTAAAGCGAGAGTCCAGGATAGCGCCAATTTCAGAGTGCTTGTGGCCATCAATAATAGTCGCGGGGGCCTCCTCCGGGCGGGTTTCCAGTACAGGCATCGGAAGCTGGAGAGCCCTTTGAGCAAGCTGGAATGGAAGACAGGATGGATGTTACTAAGAGAGTTAGGCAAATCTAAGCTGGCAGTGACATCATTAATCACTTTAGTAATCTGAAAAAGGTCCCACAAATCTCTTTGCCAAGTTTGGAATATTTATGCACGCCTCTGAGATTTTTTTGTAGATAAATACACCCAGGAGCCCACACGCGAGGAAAATCCTCGAAGCCGTGTTTATCCGCTTGCAGTTTTGGGAGTCCTTTGCTTGTTGTAAGGCGGTTCTGATCCGACTTCCATCCCTCGCTAGGATGAAATCCATTGTTGAAATTCTGGGGGGTCCAAAGCTGCTGGCGCGGTAGTTGTGGGTAACGGGCTGGAAGGAGCCACTTCAGACACAATTTCAAAGGGGGGGTTTTGTACTACTATGAACCGCATTGTTGTAGGCGATTCGCGAACGGAATAAGCTCGCGACTCAATTGTCTTGGTGGTAGTTATGTAACAACGCAAATACTGCTCTAGGGTTCTGTTCGCTCTTCTCCGCCTCATTACTTTGAACGGTAGGGCGGCGAGCCGGGCTGCCCCCAACAACCCTTAAAACGCTTTCCAGAACTTTGAGATGAATTGGGGTCAGCGGTCGGAGACCACCTTAACGGGGCGGAATGGAGACGGTAAACATGTTGGAATAAACAGCCGCGGCTAACTTAGGAGGGATGGAAGCACATGGAATAAATGGGCTTGCTTAGAGAATAAGTCTACCACTCACCCATAAAACCGCGGTTGCCATGACTTTCGGCAAATCTGTAATAAAAATCCATGGAGATGACTTCCCAAGGGCGGAGGCTACCGAGAGGTTTCAATAGTCCATGGGCTTTCCGATGGTTTTGGCTTCTGCACAAACCGAGCAGCCTTTTAATGTATGCCTCATCGTCTTTATGCGATTGCGCCACCACCAACCGCTCAAGGGCTAAATGCAGAGTTTTCTAAAAGCCAAAATGTCCAGCCGAACGGGCATCGGCAAGCTTCAAGAACCTGCTTGAGGGGAGGCACGCATCAACATTCCCCTCCGCCAAACTCCATTCCCTCCAAACGCAATTGGGAGTCTCCTTCGCCGCTGAGGTTGCAGTTCTCGCCTCCCTCCAGTTCCCCGCAGGAAAGGAGAGACGCAGATCAGGAATGGGGGTGGAGGAGAAGTGGACGCTTGAGATCGGTGGACAGCCAACCCTAACTGGGAGGGGAAAGAACAGTGCGGAATGTCTCGTAAGGCAGCTCCACCCTCCCCGGTAGGCCGTAGAGCTGGCCAGCCAGTTTGTTGGTTTTCCAGGGAAAAATGGACTGTAAAAGAGAAACGAAAAAAGAAATCGGCCCAACAAAGTTGTTTTGGCGGACATCTTGAGGGGGGGGTGGAAAGAGCTGCCAGGTTTTATGATCCCACTAAACTTGAAAGGGGTGCTTAGCCCTCCAGCCAGTGGCTCTGGCGGAGAGTGCCACTTTACCACGCAGTCTCTTTGTCTCCTACAGTCCAGTTGAGTTCGCACCAGAGAATTTTTTTAGACAAATAAGCACACGGAACCAGCCTACCATCTTTATTTTCTGCAACAGGGCTGCCCCAAGTGCTTTTGTCCGGAGGCATCCACGGAACCACAAACGGAGATCTGGGTCAGGGTGCTTTAGGATAGGTTCGTGGTAAACGCAGATTTTAATAGTTGAAAGGCTGTTTGACATTCCTCAGACCAGGAAAGGGGCCCCCGGCTTACGACAGTGGATCTTTACCCTTAGTGCGTAAGAGGTCTGTGAGGGAGAGTCAGTTCAGCCACTGGGGTATAAAGTCACTTTATAGAAATTAGCAAAACCAAGAAACGACTGGAGTTCTTTATGCGTTGGTGGGGCAGGCCATTGAGGATCAAGGCCAATTTTAGCAGGATCCATTTTTGCTTTCCTCGGCTTAGATCCGTAACCCAGATAGTCAATGGAGGTCTGATGAAAACAGCATTTGGAGAGTTTGGCAAAGAGAGAGAGTTGTCAAGCAAGCCGCTTCAATACCTCTAACCAATGTTTCATGCTCTTCTATGGTTTGTGAGTAAATTAAAACGCCATCTAAGTATACAACAACCCTTTGTACAGTAAATCATGGAGAACTTCGCTGATAAGGGCCATAAAAGCCCGGGGCCCCACTCTAACTGAATGGCATTATTAAATATTCAAACTGTCCAAACTTTGTGTTAAACGCAGTCAGGTGTTCATAGCCTTCAGCAATTCTGACTCTTGCAGTAAGCTTCTCAAGTCCAATTTAAAATGCGCCCTTTTGCCGAAAAGTGCATCTAAAAGGTCCTTGATCAAAGGCAAAGGATATTTATTGACAGGGAGACCGCATTGAGACTTCGATAATCTGTGCAAAGTCAGAAGACTCCATCTTTCTTTTTGACAAAACAAACGGAGCAGCTGCAGTGTGTGTTTGGTGTAGCCCGGCCGTGATGAACCCGCGAGTAAGCAAGGTTCTTAATCCAAGAAGGCACGGTTCTTCTCTCATTGGGACTCATGCGATTCTACCTTTGGGTAGTTGTGCCCCTGGTTGTATGACAATTTTACAGTCAGTGTCTCTGTGGGTGGGCAACTGATCGCATTCCTGCTCCTGAAAAACTCTGGCCAGACTGGGCGATATGCAGGTGGATGCCAATAGAATCGAGCAAATCAATTGAGGAAGCCAGGAGGGGGGGTGTGTCAGGAGACGCTGGGTTTTCTCCCCAATTCATGTGGTTCACCGCAGGGAGGGTCAGTGAATTTGTGATCCGTTTCTTTCCAAATGAACTTTGGTTCATGTAACAAATAACCAAGGCATGCCTTAAAACTATGGATGCGTTTGATTACCGGCGCCAAAATAATAAAATCCACTTTTCTCCCTAATGGTCGGCGCGAACGAGAGGAGAACCGCCGTGTTTCTTTTGTACTGGGCTCGGATCCTTCGCTCCTCGAGGGGCTGGCCGTCCATTTGGGTGAGAATGGTATGGGCTTTAGCCAGGGGAATTCGGTCCAGACCTAGCTCTTCTGCGCCACCCAAATCGAGATCGATAAGCAGTGGGGAGCAGCCGAATCCACCAAGCGGTCGAGGCTGGGCTGTAATGCGAGTGTTTAGCGGGTTGGCCAGAAATGCTTGAACAGTACTGGGAGCCGCTGCTCTTCACTCACCGGGGCGGTTAGGAGTCGGGCCCATGTCTATGGGGGCTGAAGAAAGGCAAACAGCTGCTTCCCTCCTCTGGGTCGCCTTCGGTAACCGGGCTTTTAGAATCGAAAGCCTGTGGGAGGCGGCCCCACTCCGGCGTGCGGTGGTTTAAGGCGCAGGCAGCAGACGGAGTGCCGGAGCTGGAGCTGCTGGTTTTTGTTTCTTGGGACAGTTACGGCTAGATTGACCTGGCCTCCGCAAGAGTAAAGACACAACTCCAGTACCGGCGCGACGGCTGCTCAGAGTGTGGTTTCCGGTAGAGTGGCTGCGGCTTTGACTTTGGTGGACACAGTAGTGGTTTTGGGCGCATGCCTCCTTGACGCAAGCCGTGATTCCAAACGAGACGCCACTTTGGGACCCCCAACTGGATCCACCTAGCAATAGTACGAGGAACCTCGTAATTGAAAACACCGCTTTCATCGCAGGGCCGTTCACAGCGCATCCGAGAGAAGTATTCGCGATTTTACGCTGCTCAGGCCACTCAGGGAGAAGTCGAGCTAAGCCACGCATCTAAATTCACGGGCAAATTTTGCAAACGGGCGGTGTGTTGCCTTGCTGGATGGTTTTGATGGTGCGATAGCTTCACTTCTCGGCGCCTGATCTTTGAAAGCTGCCAGCTTCTTAAGGCTTGATGAACAGCTGGGCATCTGGTGGCGCAGAGTCCCTCATCCTGCAAATCCAAAGAAAGAGTCACGTAACCAAAGTCGGGTTGCTGCCCTCCATCCAGGACTGGAGCCGATGTCCCGTGATTTTTCGCTAAGGGCCAGACCGCATATAGCAATCATCATAGTCTTCCGGCAAGTGGGCATTGAGTTGCAAGATGAAGTAGTGGAAAGCTCTAGCTTGAAGGTCCCATCAAAACGTGGCTGGTATCGGGGCCGGGTAGAGTACTCCGCTCGTGACGGTTTCCTCTTGGCGCTCGCTGGGGAGGTGGTCTGCGCCGTGGGTTGAGCAGGCTGGGCAGGTACAGCTGCTGTAACGCTTTGAACTGGGCGCTATGCCGCTGGAGCGTGCTGCTTAAGTGGCAGGGACTCCAGGCACGCGGCCCCTGGCACCGCATGATCAGTAACAGCATAGACTCCAACTTGGGGCTTCCTGGTCTGCTGCCTCCCTTAGTTCTCTCCAACGCTAATACAGATCCCTCTCCCTTGGCAGTCATCGGCGATCCTGGTGCGCGATGCAAAGCAGCTTTTTTCGCTCCAATTTAGCCAGTTCGTCCCCGCTATAAGGGCTTCAGTGAGCTCACTTTATGCGGCAAGAGGAGCCTGAACGCCAGTTGCCGGGCGAAATCCAGTCTGGAATGTTCCAGGACTTTATCATGGACTGACAGGATTCTTAAGTATATTGTCGCTGGAGCTGCCTTGGCACGGTCCAACTCGAAGCTGGACTTCTTTATGCTGTTGTTCCCCGGTCCTCTGCAGGTTTCGCCTTTGCTGCAACTGTGCCCGCTCCTCCTCCCATAGCTGGCGCTCACGGTTCCATGCCGCTTTTGGGCATTCAAGGCGAAGTCGCCCTTAATTTTCATCCTCCCAGTCCTTCTCGATGGGAGAGGAAACCGTCCGCGCGAATGCAGGTTTCTTCGACTCTTCGCTCGCCTGGAAGTTTAGACATCGAGACAATCAGAGTCAGCCAGAAGCCACCGGGTGGCTTCCCCGAAGTAACTTTGGTGCGCATCGCTGGCCCGGATTAGGGTCCGACAGCTGCACGATACCCCTCCCAATTCCAGGCTTAGTCCCGTGTCCTTTTGACGGGCCCCAGTGCTGTGCCACGGTGGTTCCTTGGGAGCATCAACAAAATATTTGAAGTCCAGGAATCGCTCAATGACCTCCTGGGCTGCCGCGATGAAAGGTGGTCAAGCCCGGCTTCCTCCAAGCGACAGGTTGCATCTGAGGTTTGTAATCCACACCTAAACGGGTAGAGATCCATCCACAGGCGCCGATCCATAGACAGCTCTAAACGACTCATGGAAGTTCCTCATATCGCTTCGCCACGCCCTCGCTCCAACGGAGTAAAGGAAGACTCGCGGCTGATAAGAGGACGTGAAAAGAGCCACCAGCTTAGGCCCGCTTCTCCCAAGGCCGGTTCCTCCAGATCCAGAAGGAAAGGTCGAGCCCTCTTTGGGGCTACTCGCGACCTTCCGGCAGTAACATTCAACCTCTCCATCGCGAAGACACAAGAGGTCCACTGCACAGGAATATATAGATGAATTCAGGGATTCCGCCACAATGGGTGAATCTCCATAGACGAAATAAAAGGCTTTGGGAGTAAAAAGTCCATTTATTACATTATCTTAGAAAGCTCAAGTACACGCAGTGGCAGGAATGGCACTTCCCGCCAGAAGCACAGGTTATAACACCATTCACCCCATCCCCCCTTCCTGCTTCCCATGGGAACGGAGTCTTCATCTCCCGCGCAAAGATAAAGTCTCCGCCGATGCATCTGGCCCATCGCCCGGGCTGTGGAATGCACTCAAGGTTACTTCACCATCAACACCATTGAATCCTTTACAACGAAGTAAGGGAAGACTCGTGTTGAAACGAGGACGGGAGAGAGTTACCAGCGAGACCCGTTCTCCCGCTGGTTCCTCCAAATCAAGAAGGGAAGGCTCGGAACCCTCTATGGGGGCTACCGTGCCTTCCACAGTTTCAGGAATAGTCAACCTCTGCATGCCGGAACACCAGGGGTCCACTGATATTTAGAAGGAAGGTGAAGATTGTTTCCTGTCACAATGTAAGGAATTCCATAGAGCAGAAATAAAAGGCTTTATTGGTTGAAAGACCGGTTATTCAGACATCTTAGAAAGCTCACGTACACGACGTGACAGGAATGGGGTTTCCCGCCAGGACCACAGGTTATAACTTTCCCTGTCCCATCCCCCTCCAAGTTTCACCAGTCCCATTCTCATGGGAACGGAATTCTCATCTCTCTCTGTGAGATAAGGCCTCCAACAGAGTGGTTGCTGCGGACTCTGGCCCATCGCCAGAGTCTTGGAATCCAGTCAAGGCCAAGCGGCTGTGCTGAGAATCAACACCACTGAAACCTTTACACTGTTGCTTTGACAGCCAGCAGATGGCGCTGTTGCAGAACAGAACTGTGGTTCCAACTGTCACAGTTGTGGCAGATTCACAATAACGGCCACAGTTGTGACATGTACACAACAGGATGTGTGGAAACAGTATGCAAACCTGGTCGCACGTGAGTGCGACGTTGTGTGAAAATTTCAAAGCAATCGGTCCAGTAGTTTGGGAGTTCACTTGTCAGGAGAAAAACGAAAAACGAACTGTTAGATTTTTATATATATAGATAATGCAACAGTAATAGGGACACACGAGAAAGAAACATTAAGTGCTTTAAGAAAATGAAAATATTAAATACATATGATATACATGCGTGTATGTATATAATCCCATGCTGGCTCTTGACTTGCCCAGTATGACTTCTGTCTGCGACAGGCAGGAACCCATATGGGTAGCCCTGAACCATTAATGGGTGTCGTGGTTCACTCACCTTCCTCATCTAGCTTTGCCCAGCTGCCTTCCCTAGCATGTGTCTTTATGCCAGCGTTGGGGGCCTTTTCCCTCCCAGAAGCCAGCAGGAGGAGTGAGAGGTATCCAGGTGGGACTGAGCACCAGTAATTCTGGTTGCAAATGCCTTAACAGACCAGGTGCTCGGGAGCAACAGCCGCAGAAGGACATTGCTTTCACATCCTGCATGTGAGCTCCCAAAGGCACCTGGTGGGCCACTGCGAGTAGCAGAGAGCTGGACTAGATGGACTCTGGTCTGATCCAGCTGGCTTGTTCTTATGTTCTTATTGGATACAAAATAGAATACAAAGGAGTAAACCTGTAAAGAACCTCCAGTAAGCAAGTGAGAGTTGATTCCTTAAGATGAAGCATATGCATGCACATGAAACGAAGAATGGGGAAATGGTGCAAGGGAGGCCAATATTAAGTGCTCCAAGGTGAGGGAAAAAGCTGAGAATTGCAGTCTGTGCAACAGAATTCCAATGAGAGAGACAGAGAGGAAGTTACTGTCTCAAAGTTCAGTGATCAGAATTAGAAATGAAATCTGACTTGCTGAAGTGGGGAGGTTTTCAAGTCTGATTCTCTCCTCTGTGTGAGCTCTTTTTAAGATGGCTACTCTGACTGGATCTCTTTCCGCACTCTGAGCATTCAAAAGGTCTCTCATTTGTGTGAGTGTTTTGATGCTTTCAAAGAGTGCTTCTGTCACTGAATATGTTTCCACACTCTGAGCACCCAAAAGGTCTCTCCCCTGTGTGAATTCTTTGATGTTGTTGAACATGGCTACTCTGACTGAATCTATTTCCACACTCGTAGCATTCAAAGGGTCTCTCCTTTGTGAGTTCTGTGATGCTTATGAAGACTGCCTCTCTGACTGAATCTCTTTCCACACTCTGAGCATTCAAAAGGTCTCTCCCCTGTGTGAGTTCTTTGATGCTGCTGAAGTGTCCAACTCCGACTGAATCCCTTTCCACACTCTGAGCATTCAAAAGGTCTCTCCTTTGTGTGAGTTCTTTGATGATTTCGAAGAGTGCTTCTGTCATTGAATCTGTTTCCACACTCTGAGCACTCAAAAGGTCTCTCCCCTGTGTGAATTCTTTGATGTTGTTGAACATGGCTACTCTGACTGAATCTCTTTCCACACTCTGAGCATTCAAAAGGTCTCTCCTTTGTGTGAGTTCTTTGATGCTGTTGAAGATAGCCACTCTGGCTGAATCCCTTTCCACACTCGAAGCATTTAAAAGGTTTCTCCTTTGTGTGAGTTCTTTGATGCTTTTTAAGACTGCCACTGTAACTGAATCTGTTTCCACACTCTGAGCACTCAAAAGGTCTCTCTCCTGTGTGAATTATTTGATGCTTTTGAAGAATGCTTCTATAACTGAATCTCTTTCCACACTCTGAACATTCAAAAGGTCTCTCCCTCGTGTGCATTTTTTGGTGCATAAGAAGCTTTGATTTACAGCTGAAGAACCTTCTGCACCAAAAGCATTCATGTGCCCTCAGTATACTGTGCTTTGGAATACATATATTACCCTTTCTTCTACCTTTATAAGTCATTCCCATTTTTAAGCAGATTACTGGCTTCTCTCCTGAATGAGTCCTTTGGTGTTGAAAAAGATATGATTTTTGTAAAAAGCTCTTGCCAAAGTTTGAGCAGTTATAAGTTTTCTCAACTTGATGTGTTCTTTGATGCCTCTGCAGCTCTACACTGCAAAGAAAAGTCTTGCTACATTCCAAGCGTTGAGGGGTCTTCTTTCTACTGTGCATTTGCAAATGGATCTCATATTGGCTTGTATGTG